>NC_056589.1:7376231-7503682 GCF_018340385.1 Cyprinus carpio | reverse complement strand
TTTTATTATTATTTTTTTTTGTATATTGATTACCATTTGTATAGCCACAGTTGTACAACTATTTTTTATTTATATTTATTTTGTACATATTAAAAAAATAAATTAATTAATTTATTAATTTATTAATTGTTTTGTTTTAATAGTAAAGCCAAGGTTAATTTTTGTATGGGAAGTTGTAAAAGTAAATTAGCCAGCTTACATAACCTTTCATATGTTTGAAGAAATTGTGTATTTCGTTAGCTTATTTAAAATATCAAAAAAAAAAGCTAAGGAATCATATGATCAGGATGATAATATAAACAAAAATCGTACATTTTAGAGCAAACATTGATGAGCATGTCTCAATCATGTTTGTCACTTTGCAGTTCCCTTAAACATTTCCGATGTGGTCTGTGCGTATTAGCAGTGCGTTTTTGTTTTTGTTTGTGAGTATTTGCAGCACGTTTCGGTATTTGTTAGTGTTGTGAGTATTTGCAGCGCGTTTCTGTATTTGTTTGTGTTATTAGTATTTGCAGCATGTTTCTGTATTTGTTAGTGTTGTGAGTATTTACCGTAGCGTTTTCTGTATTTGTTTGTGTTGTAGTGTGCAGCATGTTTCTGTATTTGTTTGTTGTGAGTATTGCGTGCGTTTGTGTATTTGTTTTGTTGTGAGTATTTGCAGCCGCGTTTCTGTATTTGTTTGTTGTGAGTATTTTATGCGTTTGTGTATTTGTTTTGTTGTGAGTATTTGCAGTACGTTTGTGTATTTGTTTGTTGTGAGTATTTGCAGCCGTTTGTGTATTTGTTTGTTGTAAGTAAAAGCAGTAAAACACAAATATGTAGGTAAAATAAATAAATATGGAAAATATTCCTTCATGTTAATATAGTAGATTGTGGTCACATTCTCATTACTGTACTGCAAAACAAATAATGTTTAAAGTTACGTTTACATTTATGTATGTGGCAGACTCTTTTATTCAAAGTGTCCACACATTTTATCAGTCTTTGCGTTCTCTGGGAATCAAACCCATTGAGATGCTAGAGCCATGCTTTACATTTTGAACTTAAATTGGTGATATTTATTGTATTTAATCAGAAATAGAGGTTTTGTTTATGGAGTCACTGTGCTTGTATTTAACACGCTCTGTCCTGTGCTTTAGTCCATTCTATGGCGAGGACTTCTACTTTGAAATTCCACGGCCTTTCCAATGCCTGTCCTTCTACGTATACGCCAAGAGCATGTTCCAAATAAGGGATCTACCTGTAGGTCAGTATCTTTCGCCCTTGTTTTGTCTCATTTTCAAGACTAATAAACAGTGTACATGTCAACTGAAGCTTGCGTGTGTGTTTGTAGGGAAAGTAGCCATCAGGAAGGAAGATCTTTATAAGTACTGCGGGAAAGAGAACTGGTTTCAGTTACAGCCCGTGGATCCACACTCAGAAGTTCAGGTGAGTGAACGGTTAGATGGCATAAACGTTATCACTTAACACACAAACACACACCCAACAGAGCAATACATGAATACACAGCCTTACTTCCCTTCTGTGGTTAGTCTCCAGCCGTGGTTTGGACCAATCCGGTGAGTTTATGATTACTCATTGCCTCACCGTACCCAATGAGATCAATGTATGATTAGTCAGCTCTTATATGTGGTCCAATGACTTGAGAGCAGATGCAGGCCCAACTCCACATCCTGTTTTTGTGTATGGTGTATGCACGGATCTGTTTTGTACACAAGTATGATTCACTATTCAGCAGAGCTGGGGGTGTAGACTGTATCAGAAACAAAAAGTGTTTATGTAAACGCATTTGCTTTTGTAAAAAGTGTGTTTCGAAAAAAAAAAAACACATACACACACAACGGAAAGACAACGTCAAATAGCGGTTTGCCACTTTTGGAAATTAATGAGAAAGGTAAACCTAACAAGCAAGTTTCTGCATAGGAGTTTCTACGTTTTGCATGTGTATTGATAACAACGGTTTTAATTGGAATTTTGCAACATTTGGAATACTTGCGATTGTAATTTTTTTCAAAATATTTTTGCATAATTTTTTTTAAAAGAAAAATAAATACAGTGGTAAAACAATTACAAATAGCAGATTTCCACTTTTCCAACCGAGGAAAGTAAACCTAGCAAGAAGAGTTTCTACATACGTGTATTGATAACATTGGTTTTAATTGGAATTTAGACATATTTAGAATAAGTGCAAAGTATTTGTGAAAAAATATTTTTGCAATGAATTTGTAAAAAAACAAAACACAACAAACAAAAAAAAAACACACACACACAATGGAAAGACAGTTACAAATAGCGATTTGCCACTTTTCCAACTGAGGAAAGTTAACCTAGAAAGCAAGCTTCTTCATGAGTGTTTCTGTTTTATATTTGTATTGATAATATCTGACCTTGGACCACAAAACCAGTCTTAAGTCGCTGGGGTATATTTGTAACAATAGCCAAAAAATACATTGTATGGGTCAAAATTATTGATTTTTCTTTTATGCCAAAAATCATTAGGACATTAAGTAAAGATCATGTTTCATGAATATATTTTGTAAATTTTCTACTGTAAATATATCAAAACTTAATTATTGATTAGTAATATGCATTGCTAAGAACTTCATTTCGACAACTTTAAAGGCGATTAATTTTTTGCACCCTTAGAATTTAGATTTTCAAATAGTTGCATCAATGGAAAGATTATTTATTCAGCTTTCAGATGATGTATAAATCTCAATTTTGAAAAATTGATACTTATGACTGATTTTGTGGTCCAGGGTCCCAGAGTTTAAATTGGAATTTGGCAATATTTTGAAAATTTTAGGTGCCTTTGTATTTGTTTTCTTTTTAAACTGTGTTTCTTAAGTGTCTATAAACTTTTTAGGGCCACTGTATATGATGACAGGATATGTCCCACAAAGTCATATGAAACAAAAAAAAAGGTCACCTGAAATACAGAGCATTTTTACAGACTAGAGAAACAATGTAAAACTCCAAGGCACTCGCATGGTTAAAAATGAAAAAGCCTTAATAAACTAGACTATTTCATTATAAAATTGTTGATCATCACATTTCGGCTTTGCATAGCTTTCCTCAGAGCAGCCATGTTTACAGACTAGTTTCGCAATCCTTCCTTCTTCCTGACTTGCGACTTCACTGACTTTTTTAGTAGAAAGAAACCGATTATTTTCTGTGAATCAGTTCAAACTGTCTTTTTCATTTACTAGGTTCAGACTCTGATTCAGAGATTTGTTTGCAGTCGCACAGAATTGTTCCTGGAAAGTCTCTGTGTAACGTTTTTCATATATGAAAATATTTTTGTAAAAATATTGCTGATTATTATAGCGTATGGTTGTATTGGTGCATATAAATAAAAGAGATATTCGTATCAGCTTTCATTTATTCAAATACTGTAGAAAAATATTATTTTAAACTTTTTATTTTTTTGTTTTACTGCATGTTGCAGTTCTTAATTTTGAATCTGCTTGTCAACAATCACCTGTGTTTTTAGCTAAAAAAGGACTCATTTCAGATTAAAAACATAAATATCATGAAAAAAAAAAACAGAAAATTGTACTGAAAAATATTGATAGATTTCAAATGGCGCTAGAGTCTACATTGCAGTGTTACTTTACGACAGCGGTTAAACACTGTGGTGTATGTGTGTTTAACTCTGAGGACGAGAAAAAGGTGGGTGGCAGTTCCGTCAGATAATGTTCAGAGCCGCCCAGAACTGGCTGAAATCACAAGAAGTTCCTCCATCGCTGTGTTAAAAAAAGGCCTTGCGTACTCCAAAAAACCTTAAACAACTTATTTACACAAAACAAGTTTTTTTGTTTCCACATACGTATGAAATTAATTGCGCTATGATTATGTAGATGTAAAGTATCTTGCAAATAGATCTACTCAACAGCTACGTCTTCTACAGGGTTAAATGATTCGATTCTATGAATATATTTTAGCTTCTTTGAGGATTGGCACTTCATATTGCATTTTGAAGTATTTAAATAAAGTATTTATTTTTATAAAGTAGTATTTATCTTCTTTGGACATCTGTTAACATTGAATTATTGGTGCATTCTCTGTGTCATTTCTGAAAGGAACTTGCACAGAATATTGCGTAGGAGTATGTGGGTGTTTTTATTTAGTTTTTCTTCTCTATATGTTTCTCTCCCTGTCTTTTCCTCCTAACCTCTCCTCTATTTGCGCTCTTTCTCATGGCTGGATAGGTTATTTCAACATATATCATATCATATCATAAATATGTCAGTAGTTGATCTACAGTGCCACGGCCTTCAAAACACATTCTGTATTTCAGATGACTTTTTTTTTTGTTTTAAGGAGACGTATGAATGATGGTTTTGTGGGTGAGATCCTATCATCTGAATTTCATATACAGTGGCCCTAAACGTATTTATGAACTTAAACATTTAAAATGTCTGAATGTCATTGCATTCACTAAGATATCAAACCATTAAATATATATATTAAACATATATTTATTATAGTTTTTTTCTTATGTAATTTGTGAATGCTGATAAATGGGTCAGTGCACACAGACAAAGAAGCAGTGTCCCATCTAAAGATGACATGACTGAAAAATAAAGCACACTGAGTTCTGGTGTCTTGTTTGCTTGTGTTATCCTCTAGATATCTCAACTGAATGAAGTGTAATTACATGTGTTGGATTTGGTGAAAGAAGTCTTTTTACTTTTGCAGGGCAAGGTTCATTTAGAGATGAAGCTGAATGAACTGATCACAGAGAATGGCTCCATCTGCCAACAGCTTGTGGTTCAGTAAGTGATGCTTGTCGGTCAATGCATGTGTTTGTGTGTTTCTACATGAGTTTAGTGTATTTGAGCTTAACATGAATTGCATTCACAACCCATTATACTTTTGTAACGGTACAAACTTAAAAGTGAAACAGGATATCAAATTAAAAGGTCAAGGTTTATTCCTTGCTGGTAGATGTCTTAACTATACCATGTGGTTCTAAAAATTCACAAGTAACTATGTGTCCTTATAGTATTCTATTTAAAATCTTTTTTTATGTCGAAGGCATATAGGCTATGTCACTTATATTTCATTATATTCTAGTTGTTGTTTTACTATCCAATACAATATCCATATTGTAGTGTTCAGTGTCTTTTTAAAAGGACCTTTAAAAGTGTGAAATGTCTTTTTTTTGTTGTTGTTGTTGTTGCCCTGCCATCACAGCTCAATGTAGTCAGTAGTGATAGTGTGTAACTGGGACGTTCATGATGAGGACCAGGGTTTGACAAATGGGGGTTCCATCTCTGCATGCTGTACATTTATTTTCACGTTGGCATAATTTTTTTTTAACATTTCTGTGAGCAGAAGTTTTTTTATAAGCCTGTTTATAGAGCTTAAGTTCACCCTGCATTTTTCTGCTTAAATAAATTCTCTCAAACATTAAACCCTCAAGCTTTTAAGACTATTTTTAGTATATTTTTATTGTAAAGTTTAGTGAAAAATAGAATGTACTAAAAATAATATATAATTATAACAGAATTATGTAGAATTGCATTTAATTTAGAATATTTAGAATTTAATTTAGAAGTTTAGAGTTTTTTTAAAGTACAATATTTTTACAATAGTAGTATATTTCTGTCTTCATTCTTTATAATATAATTTGATCTATCTATCTATCTATCTATCTCTGTAAAATGAGCAAATATATTTTTTCATTGAAGCGCAATTATTTTATTACAATAATATTAGATTTCTGTCTTCATTTTTTTTTTTACAGAATTAGAGTTAAAATAATAGGCTGTTATTATTATTATTATTGTATTATCATCATCATCATCATCATCATCATCTTTGTTCTTTTTGCTTGGATGTTTCAGCAACAGCATGATACATTTTGTTATCATATCACAGTTAATTAATCACAATTTCTTATTTAACCAAATTATACTGTAAATAAATAACTTTAAAATGATGTTTTAAAAAACAATCACAATTTTTCTGCAAGTCATGTGACTATTAACCAATATCTAGAGAACTGTGAACAAATGTGTTGTTTAATGATGGAAATATGGAAACTGTATTTTATGTCAAAAGAGTTCGGCTGACAAAAAGGTTTGGGAATCCCTGATCTAGAGAGCTACCACTGAGATAACGGGGATGCCAGGCTATATGCTTACTTATTCATGCATGTTTTTCTGTATATTAAATAAGGCATGGTTTAAAATGGTCCTTATCTGGTTTACTGTTGTGGTTTCATGGTGTTTCCTGTGAAATACTACATATTGTATGCTGTGGATACTGTGTGGATAACTTCAGAAGTGTGTTGTCTGGGTAGGGGAGAATACCTGTGAGATTCGTGTTCACACCTCTACAGGGTCTATGTGTTTTCTTTAACGGTGTGAAACTCAACACTGTGTTTAATGCTGGCCATCGCTGTTCATTCACACTCTCCCACAGAGCAGGTTGACGAAAGAGGAAGTGATGCCGTGACGGCAGGAAGTTCATACTGCACTGTTCCTGTGGTTTTGTTTTGCTGTCACACTGCTTTTTTCTCTCTTTCATGCTCTCTCACTCTTTGTAGTTCTTTCTCACCTTCCTTCGCCGCTTCATGGCTGTCACCATGACAACTACAAGTGTGAATTACTTCCTGTCTCGGATAACAGTGCTTCTGTTTTCAGCATTCTTATCTGACACTTTCATTTATGCTCGTTCTTCTTTTTTTTATTCTTACATTTCTTCTTTTTTTATTTTCGTTATTTTTTAATTTTCTTATTCTTTCATTGAAGTGCGTCTTTATGTGTGAATTTGAGTGACATGAAGAGGGCCAGTGTGAGAGAATTTGATATTCTTTTCTTCATTTTTTTTTCTGTGTTGAATGGACGATTGTGAAAATTCTCGCTGGTTGAAATGTCACCATTAAAATGCTGTTTTAAAATAGTTTTCATCTGATGCCAAAGAGTCAAGAATGACTTCTAGTCTAGATTATTTGTTTCGTTGAGGTATTTATGTGTGAGTCAGAGTAGGTTCTGAAAAAGTTAAGGTAGGTGGTCAGTGTGATAGGGTTTGGGTGCATTGTGTGTGAATTTGAGTGCCTTCTTTCATTCATTCTATTGTTAAACTGCATAACACATTTATTGCATAACATAAAGTTCTTTTTAAAAGTGAAACAAAACAAATAGGCTATATTTTTATTATGCAATTAATTGCATAATGAATTATTGCAATGCAATTGATATTGCATTGCATTTTGTGACATAACATTTTAAAATAACATAATTTATGCATGTGGAAAAATAAAAAAATTTCATCAATCTTGAAAACAGTTGAAAACTTTAAATGTAAATCAAAGTAACAATGTAAATGTCTTTACTGTCAGTTTTGATCAGTTTAATTTATGTGTGTCTGTAGCTGGGTTTCCATCCAAAGTTGCAAATTTAACTTGTGCGCAAAACTGGAATATCGCATAAAACATTTGCGAACAAGCACCGTTTCCATCCAACAATTCAAAGAGAACAAATTCATCACTTCCTGATAAACTGGCACTATACATCACTAAGAAAAGTAGGAGAATATAATAATTTTCATATATAATAAATTACTTGCGCCACAGAGTGAGCAGATGAAACACAATGAATGCGTTCATTGCTTTCTGAGGTGGATGCTGATGTTTGGGAACGCAGTCCTGTAAGACATTTCTGGGAGGCAATTATACAGAAATACTTTGACAGACTTTGCTCGTGCATTTCCGAATGACCGTAACAGCATTTCAGATGCTGTGGAATGAGATCGCTCTGCTGGTTAGTCAGGTTTTGCCATTCGATAGCGCAAAGTCACATGACTTTTTTGATGCACTTGGAGGAATTTATAAGCAAAACTCATTTCCAGTTCCCATTATTCGAATCAACCCTTTTTCGCACAAGTCAAAAACCACCGAATTTTTGCGAATTAAGGGATTTTTATTCGAAATTCAGTGTTTCCATCACTCGATTCTAATGCGATACTTCAAAATGCGCATAAAAGCAGGGTGATGGAAACCCAGCTTGTGTGTGTGTTTAATTTGATTAAAACTGACAGTATTGAATGAATGAATGAATGAATGGATGAATGAATGAAAATCTGCAGTACTGGGCAGACTGGCAAACATAAAATCAAAACGGCCTCATTTGCTTTATTGATACATGCTCATGTGAACGAGTCAGTGATACTGGTGCTTTGTATTTTAAGGGAAAGGTTAAATATATATTTAGGCATTATTTAGACTATAGCGTAAAGCAGTAGCCTAAGTATCCTGTTTCACTTGGAATTATGTCACATTTTAAAACTCAATTCTCATTAAGACATCTGTGTGTTTGTTGCAGGATAATTGCATGTCAGGGTTTGCCGTTGATAAGTGGGCAGAACTGCGATCCATACGCCACAGTAACACTTGTAGGGCCTGCCAGGTGGGTTTATAAACATTATGATGTCATATTGATGGTGCACTAAAATCACAAGGTTTACAGTAAAGGAACAGAGGTTTGCATAAAATATGTTGGTTTCTAATCAAGTATTGAAAACTTTCAGAATGCTCTATTGTGATTTATTTTTTTCTTCTAAATCAGTCATAAGAGTTTCAGCCTCTGTTTCTGATCTAGGCAGAAATGAGTACATAACATCCGCTCTGATTCAATAATAACATCCTGCTCTGTGTCTTTCTGTTTCTCTCTCTTTCTCAGGTCTGACCAGAAAAAAACTAAAGTGAAGAAGAAAACCAGTGACCCTCAGTTTGAGGAGACCTTTCATTTCGAGGTAGGACCTCATCCATTTATTGAATATTAGTTATGTGCATCTAAATTATGTTTCTGAACCCCCCCTAAACAACTTAATAAAGTGTGTCATATGCATCTGTAGCATTAGCCATACGTTCACAATTCACAATGTTTCGGCAGGTCACAAGGTCAAGCAGTTACAAAGGGAGGTCACATTTTCACGTGGAGGAAGAGGACATAGAGAAACTAGAGATCAAGTGAGTTCTCTCTTCTCTTCTCTTCTCTTCTCTTCTCTTCTCTTCTCTTCTCTTCTCTGTTCTTCTTCTCTTCTCTTCTCTTCTCTTCTCTTCTCTTCTCTTCTCTTCTCTTCTCTTCTCTTCTCTTCTCTTCTCTTCTCTTCTCTTCTCTTCTCACAACCCTAAACGAAAAATTAAGTGGAAGTTCTTTTTGGAAAAAATGAAGAAAAAAACAAAAAAGGACCCGTTTTCTCATTGTTCTACTTTCAATATTAAATAAAAAAAACACATGAATGAATGATACACGGATTTTCCTGGATGCAGACTTTTGTTTTTGTTTAAAGTCTTTTTTTAAACAGCATATAACTGCACATATTGACTGTTTATGGATGATTATGATAGTCAGGAGCGAGTGCTTATTTGATTGGACGAATGTATGTTCTGTCACAAATGTTTTGATGAATGTGGCTTTGATCTGATTTGACACATAATGTGCCACTCTGAATTGTCCCATATAGCCCTCTGCAGAAGCTGACAGGTAAGAGTAAGTGAAACCACAAGACGGCACATTAGTTCATGACACTAATGTGTGTGTGTGTGTGTGTGTGTGTGTGTGTGTGTGTGTGTGTGTGTGTGTGTGTGTGGGTGGGTGTGGGTGTTTATGCATGGTATTGGTGTGTTGTTGGTTTTTATTTTCCAATCAAAGGCAATTTATTTGTGTGCATGTTTGATGTGAGAAAAAAGCTTCATTGAGTAGTGGAGAGAAAAATGACTAACCCACTTTGATGCAACTGCATCTGTGCTCTGCGTGCTGAATTTCAGATTCAGTTTGAATGGGAGAAGTTCAAACGTGTGTTAAATACACTGAAACAGAGCTCTGTTTGTGCATGTGTGTTCGTAAATGAACATTTAGCTAATGCGTACTCTCTTGTACTCTTCCATGCAGGGTGGAGCTGTGGAATAATGGTAACTTGGCACAGGATGTGTTCCTCGGAGAGACACGGGTATCTGTGAAAATCCTGAGAAATGATCATATTCACAGAGCATGGTAAGAACTCACATACTTACAAGTAGGACTGGCCAATATATTGAATATTCCATTTGTCAGTGATATAAAATTATGCAACTACGTAAACTATTCATTTTTTTTAATAAAAGAAATTAGAGGGTTATTTTTTGTTAAGTTTTGTTCATTCATTAAAAAAAGCAGCAAACTTACAGTAAAAAAAAGACTGCCAGGACATTATCCATTATTTTACAGACGATTCCATTTACCTTGAAACGCAACACAATGAAGGGCAAAATTCCAAATTTAGGTACAACTGAAAATTTAACAAATAATTGGAAAGAAATGGCCAGTAACATATAATCAAACATTAACTTTTTGAAGTATTTTCTTGTAAAACATACTTGAGCAATCTTTTTTTATTTTCAACTTTGATTTTTTTTTACTGTTACATGCATTTGTTACAGTATTTGTTCATTTTAGTTCATAAAAATACAACTTTTCATTGTTAATTCAAGTTAGGGCAGGTCCATTAAATAATATTAACAAACAACTAATATGTATTTGCAAGTGCTGGTATGAAGACTAATAAGTGCTTGAGAAATTTATTTTTATTAGTTAACTAATATTAACAAATGGAACCCTACTGTAAAGTGTTACTAATTTTTCAGTTTAATTGTAATACACATAATAAACAAACTGTATAAAAAAAGGTTTATAAAGGTGTGCATGCACACACTTTAATGCAGTGCTGCTGATCTCAGTGTGTGAGTGAGGTATACTGATGAACAGATGAGGAAGGAAGATAACAGCCAATCCCAGCTCTGCACTGTCCTTATCTGCCCAATCAGGCATGAGCGCACCACCTCTCTGACGTCAGAGCTTAAAAGAACATACTTCAGCATTACTTTACTGACTCTAGAGGCCATTATTCAAGGCCACGCATTGCAACATTTGTGATGATCGCTTACTGCAGCGTCCATAATATAAATTTCAGATGCAATTGTGTCTTATCTCTGTTTTTGTCGAGAAGCATTTGACAGACTGTAGGTGTGTGTGTTTTGGGCGGATTCCTTCCGTTGCCCGCTTCCCTTGTGTCTTCAGAATGTGGATCACAGCGTCCTACCAGTAGTGTTGTGTAAACATTGTATGTGCGTGCATTTGTATGTGTGTGTGTGTGTGTGTGTGTGTGTGTGTGTGTGTGTGTGTGTGTGTGTGTAGACTGAGAGGGAACTTGTTGATACTGATCTGCATGTTTTGAATGAGGGCAGTGAGTCTACTGCGTGGGTGAGCTTTTGCATGAATCTAGCATAAAACAAGCTCACATACTCGCACAGACACTGACACTCTTAAATACAATCTTGCCACACTAATTCCTGTACTTCGTAGTTTGAGCAATGCAGATGACACAAAGGATAAATTACACGTAAATAGAAAGGATAAATAAAAAAAAAAACGCTGCCAGGTTTTGTCATTATAAATTAGCACTGGGCAACAGAGCTAAGAAAAATTATATCTCAAAAATGTTCAGCTTTTTAACACTATTCTCTATTTAATATATCTCAGTGCAGTTGTTTTTGAAAGAAGTCTTTTATGCTTATATATATATATATATATATCTATATATATATATAATATATATATATATATATATATATATATATATATATATATATTATATTATATATATATATTTTTTTTTATGTAATTTATTCCTGTGATGGCAAAGCTGAATTTTCAGTAACCATTACTTCAGTCTTCAGTGTCACGTGATCCTTCAGAAATCATTCTAATATGCTGATTTGCGGCTTAAGAAACATTTCTTAATTTTATCAATTTTGAAAACAGTTGCTTAATATTTTGGTGGAAACAGTGATACACTATTGTTCAGAAGTTTGGGGTAATAAGAAAAAAGAAATGGATCATTTTATTCAGTAAGGATGCAATAAATTGATCAAAAGTACAATAGATACATTACATACATAAATACAGTCAAACCAAAAATTATTCAGACAACAGATATAATTTTTTTTATATTTTTTTACTAGTGAGTGCAGGACACTATAGTTACTTTATGTAAGTGAGGATAGCAAAATAAAATAAACTGTGACATATTATACCCAAAAAGTATTCATACAGTGAACTACCAGTAAAATTGAAAAAAATAAAAATAAAACTGGGACCAAAAATAATTTAGACACTTTCACCTGACCATGTTTTGCTTAATTGTCATCTGACATTATCAAGATGAATTTGTTCTGACATGGTGTAACTTTGAGTTCTTGTCATATTTTATTACTGTTTTCTAAACTATAGCGAATAAACTGTGATAATGTGTGAAATGTTGAAGGTGCCTGAATAAATTTTGGTTTGATTGTATGATGTTACATTGATATTATTTCAAATAATTGCTGTTCTTTTGAATTTTCTATTCATCAAATAGTCCTGAAAGAAAGCCTTGGTGGGCATAAGAGAATTCTTTCAAAAACATAAAAAAATCTTAATGATTCCAAAGATTTAGACCAGTAGTGTGTATATAGTAAATTAGTAATATACAGCAAGATTTACCTACAGCTAAAACAATGTTACTACATGAAAAATTATTTTGTGAACATTTCTGGCAGATGACGCAATATTTATCCAGAATTTTCTGATGCAATGTTTCCAGTCAAATCATAGAAATAGTTGGAACTGATTCATGGAAACTTAACAAATCTTTTTGCATTTAAAATGTCACTTTCTCAACACTCCTTAGCTTAATGACACATTGAATGGCAATAACGTAATGAGTAAATAAAAATGGCTTCAAATCATTGTAATACTCAGAATGTTGCTTTATTTTATATCACCAGTTAAATCATTGTGAATATATTGTGAATATTTCAGATATAGTAATCTAATAATCTAACAATACAGCATATTGAATGATGAAGCTGTGTTAAAATAGCTAATTAAAAAGGGCAAATTGCTTTTGCCTTGTGTTTGCTTTTGCTTGTTTATGCTAGGTGGTTGCTGTAGAAAGTATGAGACGGTTGATATTGTTTCTTTACGTCTGAAGGTAACATACACGGAGGACAACGTCCTGCCCTCTGCCTGCTACACGGCCCTTCGCAACCTAATGCTCAAATCCCCGGATGTCAAGGTACAATAGTGCCCCCTTTTATCTGGAAGACCTTATGCACTTTGACTCAAGCTTTAAAGACATAATTCACCCAAAAATGAAAATTCCATCATCTTTTACATTGTTCCAAACCAAGTTGTTTCAATACATTGGGCACCAGAAACTGTTTGGTTACCCACATTCTACAAAATATCTTCTTTTGTGGTCAGCAGAAAAAAAGAAATCCATACAGGTTTGGAACAACTTGAGGATGAGCAAATGATGACAGAATTTTCATTTTGGGGTGGACTGTTTAACAAACAACTTATTTTCAATTCTTAATTTTGTGCGTATCTCTAGCCGATCTCAGCGTCAGCGGCTCATGTTCTGGGAGATATTTGCAGAGAGAGTGTGGGGTATGAAGCACTGCTTCCTGTAGTCAGACTGCTGCTCCATCACAACAGACTGCTGCCCTTTCTCACCTCTGTTGCTGCTCTGGAGCTGGAGAATACACAGTTTAGTATCACATTCACACACAAACAATTATTTAGTTTTTATTTTATTTTTTAAAAAATGTAATTTTTTTTTGTTAATATGCATATAGTTTTTAATATGTATTTTACTATTTCTTTTAGTTTTATTAATATGCATATGTGTTTTGTTAAAACAATTTTTTTCTGTCTTCCTGTGCAGAGAGGCCAACACCATATTCAGAGGGAACTCTCTGGCAACCCGCTGCATAGACGACATGATGAAGATTGTGGGCAGAAGTTACTTGACCGTCACTCTCAAACCTGTTCTAAATGAGGTAGGACACAATATTATTACTATTACTTTTTTTTGTTTCTTTTAATGTTAACTGGACATGTTTATAGCTGCATTAAATATATAAAATGGTTTATTGTTTTCATTCTGCTTTTACAGATCTTTGAATCAAATAAAACCTGTGAGATCGATCCTGTCAAACTAAAAGAGGGCGATAATGTGGAAGTCAACAAGGTGAGAAGATGTTTATTTTTTGGTTGAATTTATGTACATAATTTGACCAATATATGTCCAGGTATAAATAAACCCATGTTGCTTTCATTTTAGAGGTTAAATTCTCATTAAAAAATGCATCTTCCATAACAAAAAGTACTTTCTCATGTGCATGTGTTTGGGTGTGCTGCTTAGGAGAATCTTCAGGGTTATGTGCAGAAGGTATTTACGTCTATAACACAGTCCAGCTCCAGTTGTTCTCCCCTCATGTGTGACGTCTTCAGGTCACTCAGACAGCTCGCGTCTAAACGCTTTCCAGGTCAGGCGGCACATGCACACAAACACACTTTCACTCTCATTTACTTGTGCATGTATTTACTTCAGCTAATTTTCAGTTTATTTTTTTTTGTGATCATACTGATTGATGTCTTTTTGTTTATTGATGGAATGTGTTTGTTGATTCACCACTAGGAGGAGCCAGATAATCAGTCATGACTAATAATCTGTGTGTGTGTGTGTGTGTCTCTCTCAACAGCGGATCCTCATGTGCAGTACTCAGCGGTCAGTAGTTTCATATTTCTGAGGTTCTTTGCGGTGGCTGTTCTCTCTCCACACACCTTCCAGCTGAGAGCCCATCATCCTGTGAGTGTGCAACAAAAACAGCCACATCACACCACAGCAAAAACAAACTACCTAGTCCTAACAAACATGATTTACTTCCTTTTTTAAGCATGTGACTAATTTATTTATGCCAGGAAATACCCATTGAGACACTCCAGTCTAAAGAATGAGAGTGCTTTCAGACAACAATACATGTGTTATTTGTAAGAGCATAAAGTAATTACCAGTGAATGAAAGTGTTTTGAATTAAAAATGAGTTGGTAAAATCACCTCATTTCTACTTCCTTTCTCTCAGGAGCCTGAAATTTCCCGCACACTTACTCTTATCTCTAAAACCATCCAGTCTCTGGGCAGCTGGGGCAGCCTTTCCAAGAACAAACTGGTACGTCAGCTGTTCGTCATACGGTGTGCTGAAGGAACCAACTTTTGAAAAGTTTTCCCCTGGATATAGAACCAAAGCTGTTCTTGTTTCTGTTGTGACGTTTTGGATTTTTTCTTTTCTTTTTTTTTCCAGTCGAGCTTTAAAGAAACCTATATGTATGATTTCTTCAAGTTATTCCAAGAAGATGAATGTATAGAAAAAGTTAAAAAGGTAAGTATTTCTAACTAACCATTTGAGCTGTGTCCATACAATCATATTTCATTATATTCTGATTGTTTCAGATTCTAAATAGATTGGACTGATACTGTAGATGCTTGTGGGTCAATGACATGATGCTCTTTTTTCTTTTTTGATCTGGATCTATTAATTTATCCAGTTTTGTGATGAGTTTGTTTTTAATTTCTAAATTAAAATACAATTCGTATATTTTTAGGGGTGCATAATACAAAAATATGAGCGTAATACAATATAATGAATATTATTTTAAAAAAAATTTCAATTATTATTCTTTTTTTTTTTTTACAAAGACCCCTGAACACTCATACTTTATTAATAATGCATATATAATTATGTACATCCTTTTTAAGTTACAAAGGTTGTACATGTCTAAGAACAAGCAAAAACAGCATTTGTCATTGCAGTATTGTGTATGATGTCATGAAGATGCTGCCATTGTACATTTATTATAAAACATTTTGTGCCTTAAACCTGGGCTTCATTTTTAAATATAATTTTTCTTCTTTCATCTTTTTCTCATTAGTTCTTAGATGAGATCTCCTCTAATGTAAGTAAGGAGTCCAGTGGAGTGGAGGACTCTTTTGTGCTGAAGGAGGGGTGAGTGAAAGACACCACAGTTCTCAAATGAGTTTGATTAAATTGATTAGTCCAGTCTTTTACATCTTTGAGTGGCTCAGATAATTACAGTTCAGTGTGGCTGTGGCAAATTATATCCAGGAAGCCTAACAGTTAGATGTGTACATATGATTTTTAACAGAGAGGTACATAAGCGGGCCCAGGGAAGAAAGCGAATAGGACAGAAGAACTTTAAGAAACGCTGGTTACGAGTGACCAATCAAGAGCTGTCCTATCACAAGCAGAAAGGTGAGTGATCCCGGCTTTTTTTTTCTTCTGCAGACCAGTTTGGTCTATGATCCAAAGAGCTTTGTTTGTGTGCAGTCAGCCAGTTCAGGGGTAAAACGTGGGTGTCCAGACAGTTGTTTTTGCTGGCAGTTTTTTTTTTATATGGTAATGGAGTTGAAATAGCATGAATAGCAAGTATCCCTAGATTCTTGTAGCTTGTCCTCAGTTTCACATTCTTGTTTGTGTAGCTCCTGTACATTTAGTGTGTACAGTCAGCCAGTTCTGGATGTGAAAACTTCTTTTTCCCCTTTTTGATTTATGCAGTTAGCTTTATGGCATGGGTGTGCACTTGTGTTCACTGATGTCCATGGATTTAGCAATGTGTATGAGTACTGAATATGTGTATGTTCATTTTGTAGTGTTGTGTTTTAAATTAGTGGCCACTGCCAAAATAGAATGGAGAGTGGCATATATAATACTTATATAATGGATGTGATACATTTTAATTAATTAGTTAAAACCAGTGAGATATCAAATTAATTGCTGAAATTAATTATTTTACACAATATTTTCTCAAAAATAATTGGGAAAAGATGTGTGTTATGCATTGATTTGGTGTGTGTATGTAAATGGGAGTTAGTTTTTGTTATTATATAGTAACAGTAAGGTTATTCAATTTATATACTGATGTATTAGATTAATCAAGGCATATAGTTTTTCATATATTTATTAAAATATTTAAACTGCAATGAACAGCAATATTTACCTACAAACACTACTGTTAAAAAGTTTGCGGTGGGTAAGATTTAAAAAAAAATAAATAAAAATTTATACTTTTATTCAGCAAGGACACATTGAATTGACCAACAGTAACAGTAAAGAAACTTAGAATGTTACAAAATATTTGTTTAAAATAAATTCTCTTCTTTTGAACTTTCTATTTATCAAAGAATCTTGAAAAATATATAATGTTTTCCACAGAAATATTAAATAGCACAAATGCTTTCAACACTGATAATAATAAGAAATGTTTCTTGAGTAAGTCAGCATGAGAGACTAGAGTAATGGCTGGAGTAATTCAGCTTTGCCATCACAGAAAAGAATGGCGTTTTAAGATATGAAATGAATTTATTTTAAATTGTGATAATATTTCACAATATTTTTACTGTATTTTGATCAAATAAATGCAGCCTTGGTTAGCAGTAGAGACTTCTTCAATTTTCCTAATCATAAGCGTTTGTACAGTTAATTTTATATAGTTTACATACCTTTCCATTTTTCAATTTGATACATTTCCACATTTTTGAGTGGAGTGATGATGAATCACTGAATCATTGTTATTAACTGATTTCCAGAAATGATTTCCAGACATGAATCAAACTTCCCATCTGTTTCGGTAATTTTTTACTGAGGTTTGAATAAGGGCACTATTACAAATACCTCTGTTAATACTGTCACACTTATGAGTCATGACATGAAAGGAACAGGAACATTTTTTTACAGTGTTGGTTTCATCAAACTGATGAAAGAATATGTAATTAAATGCACTCCAGTATGCAGCACCCAGTCCTAGCGCTGCTGTTACAGTAATCGGCTTCATTGCTTTCTAACTACATAATTCACTAATTTCCCTGAAGTGAACTGTCCTTTGAAGCAAGAGCCATCTCTATTCCCAAGGTCAAATTTCAAGGTCACCAATTGCAAATCTTGGTGTGCGTGATACACGTTTATCGCTGTTGTAATAAGAAACATCCTTCAGAGTAATAATCTCAAAGGAAGCCAGCATGGTGGCTTGACTTTCTTTCGCTTCCTGCTGGACTGTAAGCAAAGCTGTTGTTGTCTTTTCTACGGGAGAGCTGAACAAATGTACACTGCTGAAAGTAAACTACACTACTGGTCAAAAGTTTGGAATAATTAAGATTTTTTTGTTTTTAACGAAGTCTCTTAAGCTCACCAAGGCTGGATTTATTTGATGAAAAATACAGTAAAAACTAATATTGTGATATATTTTTACAGTTTTAAAGAACTGGTTTGTATTTGAATATTATTTCAAATGTAATTTATTCCTGTCATGGATAGGCTAAATTTTCAGCAGCAATTACTCCAGTCTGCAGTGTCACATGATCCTTCAGAAATCATTCTAATATGAGAATGTTGACTAATCAGTTGGAGATGTGATGTGTCTGTATCCAGCAGAGTTAGGAAGGCTTAACTGGGTCACTTTGACACAAAATAATTGTTTTGATAAACATATTGTTTTGCAGTTTTTTTTCCCCCATGCATTTAGATTTTCCACATTTTTTTATTATGTAACTGCAATTTATCATATAATTTTAAACACTTATGCTGGGAGTGACTCTGACAGAAAGTTTTTGTGTGTGTGTTCATACATATCAATAATTATAATGTTTGAACATTAGTTTTGTTTCTGGTTAAAATATGACTTTTCTTAGTTCATTTTTGGTGACAACAAGCCATTCTCATAATTTTTCCAATAAAAGGAATTTTCGTAATAATATTTGTTTTACTTAGAGTTTTGTGGACTGTAACAGTACCTGTACAATGCCCTTTTTTATATATATATATATTTGTTTTCTTTTCCTTTTTTTTAGTGACTGTACAATATAGTTACCCCAAAAAGTATTTGGACACCAAAATGCATTAGAAAACAAAATATCAAGACAGACAACATTGGAAATATAGTACAAGAACACTTTGGAGACAAAAGGAAGACAAAAAGTGTTGTAACAAACAGCAATGGATGTGATTCTCCACATCTTTGCCTACTTTGCTAGGACACTAGCTGTGTCAACTTGAGGAGAACTGACTTCATACAGTAAAAATCAGTTAGGAGCCACTGTGGTATTCACCATTTTGATGCAGGACTATTCTGAATTTTATTCCTGAAGCATGAGCTTGAAATTCACCTCAGGATCAGGGAGTATAGGTTGCATTTTTAGTAGACTGGCCTTTTGACCAAATGTACTCACATCACAGTTAAAAGAGGAGAGAGAAGATAATAACTCATAGTTTAATTTCCTCTTATTTGATCAATGGAGGGTCATCTTCTAGACTCATGACCACTGAACATCTGGACTAAATGAGTAGACGTGCACCTTTCATTTGTAACTGTCCTCCAGATATCAGATATATAGGATATTATGAAGGTACTCTGTGTTTTTCACTTGCTAAACTCAACCTTTTAAGGATTAGAAATCTCACTGGAAAGAAAATCAAGATACTAAAAGACAAAGATGCCCAGAATCAGCTGATCTTATGGCAGTCATTTGGTTTGCATAGTTTTACTCATTCCTACAGGTTTCTCATACATTCCTGCAAACATTTATTTAATATAGCATGTTGCAAGGTGTAAATAAATCCACACAGAATATCAGATCAAATCAGTTATGTGAAAACAAGCATGAGTGACTCAGCAGTACCTGGTCTTCTCTCTCTCTTCTCTCAAAACGGCTTTACATCAGTGCATCTCGCGTTGAGATTTTCTCTCGCGTTTAAGGACAATTGACAGAATTGTCACTTCCCTAATTGTGTCACTGTTGCATCGTCACAAATCTGTATCATCTTTTGCACATCTTTTCAAGTTTTAATTAAACCATTCGGTAGTCTCGCTCTCCAGAGATGGTTTACACATAAAGCCACCTCAAACACCTCAAGAGTACCAAATTGAGTTATTTTTAGCAGCTTATTGTGCTTAAGAGGCCAAAAACACACAGAATTGTCCAAATTCGGCCTGTCCTGGCGAGTATCCTCATAAACACAGTTGGTTTTGTGTTAAGTGAATGTAAGCAGTTGTTTAGAAAGTAAACCATTGTGGAATAGTATATTGGATCCATGCAGTCGGTCTTAAAGGGACAGCAGCCTAATAAAGCTTTACCGTCTGTCATTAATGTTAATCAAACATGAAAGGTAAAAAAAATCACTGCTCTTAACTAAATAACTTTTTTACTTTAATTTTAAGGATTAATCTGTTTTTAATTTACAGTTTATTCAATTTCTGTATATTTCTGTACCTGAATACTACTGTTAGACCTAAATGGTTTCCTAAATGAAATTCAGGTCCTGAATTTAGTTGATAATATTGGTTTAAAAACTAATAATATTCAGTGATGTGATATGTTCTCTGCGTGGAGTAATGTCTGGCACAGTAGCAGCTTGTACTTATTAAAACAAATAGAAAGCAAATACGTAGCATTAATGGTCATTAGTTAAAAAAAAAACATATGCTATGACAAATTTTAACAGATTTTTATTCTTATTTTATATGTTTAATGGAATATTAGGTTATGAATATTGTCTCAAAAGTCATGGAAATTTATTGGTAAAAATGTGTACGAGCTTTTATTCTTACATTTTATTCTTATTTTATATGTTTAATGGAATATTAGGTTATGAATATTGTCTCAAATGTCATGGAAATTTATTGGTATAATTGTTTACGAGATGTGTAATTTTGTCATTAATCACTTACCCCCATCTAAACCCTCGTTACAAAAAGTGTTCCCCTCGGTTCATATAACCCAGATTGCACATCTGATGGCAGATGATGTATTCTCACGATGACTTTCCTACCTTTTCTGGACCTTGACACTATTATTTATTTGGCAGTCTATGGGACAGTCACAGGCCTCCCGGTTTTCATCCAAAATATCTTAAATTGTGTCCCGATGACGAACGGAGCATTTACGGGTTTGGAACGACATGGGGGTAAGTGATTAATGGCAAAATTTTCATTTTGGGATGGAGTATCCCTTTAAAGCAGCTTCACACTGATAACCAGGAAAGTAACAGTGTTAATATTGTATAATTAACTGATTAAGAAACAAATATAATTTCAGCCGTAAAGCAGCTCTACAGAAGATAATATTGTCTGTATTTAGCTCTATTTAATGTTTCAATCCAATTCAGTAACTTTCAATGTTGCAATGTTCTTCAGTTACTAAACAAGTACATTTCAGATGTAAGCAGCTCTACAGAAGGTAATATTGTCAGTATTCAACTGAAGTCAGTCAATGTCAGTTCAATTTCGTTACAGTAACTGTCGATGTTGCAAGTTAGTGTCATTATCCAGCTCAATTAAGTCGTTTTAGTCACTGTGCCTTATATATAAACTTAGGTTAATACTCGGTCTCTATGTGTGTTGTGCAGTGATATAAACAGTAGCTGGTAAATAATATTATTAATAATTTGCTTTATGTGTATGTGTATTTTTAGCATGGCTGAAACTTGGTTTTGGCCGGTCAGCATCCAGAGATATCTCTGTTTGTCTCGTCTCTGACCAAAAATATCTGCATTTAACTTATTTTAAGAATAATTTAAGTGTTCTAACTGGAAAGACAACATACTGTTTAGGAATATATACATATTCGGGAAGAAGATTCATTAAAAAGAGAACAAGACGGGCTGACATGGTGTGTGTGGCTTTAGTTCTCAAGCATCTGTGTACTCTGGCTGTTCTGTGGTCAAAACGATGAAAATAGGAATTTATCAAATGTGTAGAATGTGCTTGAGAAACGGCTGTGTGTTTGTACTGGCGCAGCAAGTTGGTGTGCTGTTAGCTCCACGGGCCTGGCCCGACTAGACTGAGTCATGGGTCATTACAGAATATCGTGTGAGATTTAGTGTCCGTCTGAACCGCAGTCCCCAGATGTTTTGTTGATGTGTGAATGTAAAAACAGACCTAAACAGTCCCACTGGTCTGGGCTCTGTATTTACATTTAGTGCAGATTTATTTAAAGGTGCTGTATGTAGGATCGACAGCGAGTGGTTGAACTTGGTATTGCAGTCCCAATTCAAAATATTGGAGAGGGTTTTTTTCACCCGGCCCCTCCTCCTCAGACTTGAAGCACATGCAGGTTGCCAGATTGACAACACAAACAGAAGCGAGCGCACTTGAAGATGAATGAAATTAAATACACTGTATTTTTTGTCAACTGGCAACCCGGGGTGCCGAAATACAATTGGGTAAACTGGCAGTGGGCGGGTTTCACAAACCAAAACAGAGAATGAGATTCCGGCCCGGAACACTCAAAAACTTACATACAGCACCTTTAATAATGCATATTATTCATCAGTGTCCTTACGGACGTGCTAAATATGGCAAAGTTTTATTTTATTTATTTATTTTTCTATTTAAATGGCATCGATAAATGTATCTTTGTTTTTGTGTACAGGGAAAGAAGCACTGTGTGTCATTCCTGTGAAAAACATCCTCAGTGTCGAGAAACTGGAAGAAAGTGCCTTTAATCGCAAAAACGTGAGTAGCTCAGTCATATTTGTGAGTTTTTGTGTTCCTTTATAGCATGGTGCTAGCAATGCAGAGGTCATGAGTTTGATTCCCAGTGGACAAACATACAAATGAAATGTAAAATTTTGAATGTTGCTTTGGATAAAAGTGTCTGCAAACTAAAGCTTTTTTTTTTTGAAAACAATAAAAAATGTAATTATTCCAAACGTATGACTTGTAGCATATATGTAACATGCTCCTTTACCACTATTTGTTTTGCAGATGTTTCAGGTAATCCATTCAGAGAAACCTCTGTACGTGCAGGCGGGGAACTGCGTGGAGACCAACAGCTGGATCGAGGTACTGAGTCAGGTCAGCCGCTGTAACCCGGGACGGCTCAGCACGTTTCACCCGTCCGCTTACGTGGGTGGATTCTGGTTATGCTGTAAGGAAACCAATGAGAGCACCCCTGGCTGCAAACCCTGCACTGCGTAAGACATCTTATTAATACATTTACATTTTATGGCTTTATCAAATGTGTACACGTTCTTGTTTTTGATGTCTGACTTTTTCTTACAGGACGTTGGCTAATATTCAACTGGACATCGACTGTGACAGAGAAACAGAACGAATCTTCTCCTTCTTCTCCTCCAGCCGCTCCAGACTACAGAAGATGGAGGGTGTGTTTAGCCTAAGACAGTATAAAATCAAAACTGGCCAAATGTAGTTTCTTAATAATACGCATGTTTGGGATTCATCAGTGTATGTTTTCATAATATATCTTAGATTTCAGCACACTCTGTTTATTCTCTCAACCAACTTCATGCTTTTAATGTTCCATGATTTCCCATGATTTCATTATATGACTCTTTTAGTTTTATTATTTGGTCCAACTTGACCATTAAAAGAGCATAATATATGTCAAAAATATTTATATTTAAATATATTTATTAAAAAATTTGTCTAAAAAAATACATGACTATTTGCATTTCCACTTTGTCTAATTGTATTTATTAAAAAGTGCTGGTTTATTTGTCTGTGTCTACAGATGCCTGTGCCGGTATGTCGGTGTATCTTGGGCAGCAGGAGGATTGTTCAGCCTTTACTATACAGGACCCTAAAGAGACCTTCCGTACTATTAAAGAGCTCGGAGAAGTACTGGACGATCTGCAGGCTCATCATGATTTAAAGGGAGCGCTAACTGATGAACCAGGCACTATGTAAGACACCCAAAATGTGTTAGAATTGGCAGAGAATTAAGAAATCACATTTTTATACAAAGTGTAAAATGTAAATTGTAATATAGATCTTTAAAATTAATTAATTTTCTTATTATTTTTCATTCACTTAACCAAAACAAACATTTGCTGAAAATGTACTCATCCTCAGGCCATTCAAGATGAGTTTGAGTAGATGAGTTTGTTTCTTCATTGGAACAGATTTGGTGAAAATTAGCATTACATCACTTGCTCACCAGTAGATGCTCTGCAGTTAATGGGTACCGTCAGAATGAGGCTGATAAAAACATTACAATAATCCACAAGTAATCCACATGACTCCAGTCCATCAATTAATGTCTTGTGAAGCGAAAAGGTGCCTGTTTGTAACAAACAAATACATCAAGACATTTTTAACTTAAACCGTTGCTTCCACCTAAGAGTCTTCTATCCATAGTATTGCTTTCTCCAGTGAAAAAGTCTTGTCTCAATCAGGAGAGTAATATGCACAGATCAAGTACCATTTACCAGCGAAAACAGTCCAAAAATTTCAAAACAAATATGTGGGTGGATTTTGATGTGAGAAGACAACAGAGGATGGACTTTTTCACTGGAGAAAGCATTATTATGGATTATGGACTCATATTTTGTCCAGATGCAATGGGTAAAATGAAAACACAAACACTCTTAAATGGTACGTAAGTACGAAATGTCAGCCATCGTTGTATAACCTAATTATGGCATATAACTTTTGATGTAGTATTAAAAATACTTGACATTTACCTGGCCAAAGATTTTTTCCTAAATTTTAAAGATAATTATTTAATTATATTTAGCTTTGCTTCAGGGACATTCACCAATCAAGCGGAGTGATCAAAGTGATAACAATGACATCAATGCTGCCCAACTCTGCAGCGCTGGCAAGAACAGCTCTAGATATCAAGAAGAAGAAAAGGTTGTAAAATAAAAGTAAATTATTAAGGTTATTCTCTTTTATTTGGCCATATTAGGTGGGTTGGCCACTGGGCCTCAGAGGTTTCCTTCTAGGACTGTTTTAGTGAAGATGTGTTGTATTTGAAATATGGAAGGGAGCTGGGATGAATTTAAAATATAACAATGATATAACTTTACCAAAAAGTTCTATTATTGTCATAATATAAATAAAAAAAAAAAATATATATATATATATATATATATATATAAAAGTCAGTTAGTTAACCAAGTTGGAGTCTATTTCAATATTTTATTACTGGTTTGAGGTACAGGATTTTTTTTTTTTTTTTTTTTTATCTAAATGAATCTAAAAAAAAAAAAAGAAAGAAAATGGTGCCACTAAAATGTAGTAGACAAACTCATCTTCATCTTGGATGGCAAATAATTGTAAAAGTAAATTTTCAGCAAACATTTTTAATCCTGAATCAAAATTCTATTAAACTAAATTTTGTCTTGTGTGTATATGGGGAGTAAAATGTTTTGAAATTCTTTTTACTTCTATTTATAGCGAGAATCCTATAGTTGGAAAGACAGTGTAACCTTGTGACTGCAAGACCATGTGGTACTGACACAGCCACACAAGCAGAGGGCGCTGTATTTGTCGACATAGAGGAGCATAACAGCACTCTGAGAAGTGCTGCCATTCCACTCGTGACTGAGGTTTACCTCCAGTAATGGCCTGTCTGGAGTCGCAATGTACTGGGAAGAATTTGGCCAGTCAAGAGTCAAGTGGTGTGTCCGTGAGTTGCTATCATTGGAAAAATCAAGCTCTTTTCTCTGTGTTCGGTCTCTGTTTTATATCAGATTTTAAGATCGTTTAGTAACCTCAATCGCCAGTCCGCACAGTAAGAAAAGATTCCAATCACCTCTTATCCATTCCTAAACAGGCTGTGAAAGTCCAGACACCAAGAGTTTGTCTGAGAAATTATAGCTGCTAAAATAGTCTTTGAAAGAACTCAACCTTCACATTTTTCTTTACAAAGCATCAGTTTTTCAGGCTACTGGTTGTCTGATGTTTTGACAAGTAAAATAACCATGTCAAAGGGAATCTTCCATCGTTCTTTATATTTGTAGTATCATCCCTCTCAGCCATCCCTTTGAGTGTGTGCATGGTTTTCTATCTGTAGTGGATAGAATTAATCTGCCTTATAAATTCTGTGGAGGTACTTACAGTGCCACACTTGTGTATGAATTAGGGACTAATGCAGAAGCACTTTAGATATTTGGAATGTTCCAGATGAGATTGTTTTAGATACGTCGTATCAACCTTTTTTCCTGATATTGATCAGTTACATGATCAACTCTTGTGTAATGTTCTGTAGATAACGTTCATATCCTGTAGATTTTTACTAGCTATTTTTCTTACGCCAAAGATGTTGTTTTGTAGGTTTTCTTGACTTGAAAATGGTATACATGTAGTTTTTTTAATATAGAACTTTTAAAAAAGGAAAATGGCTATCTATATTTCATGGACGTACATTTTGGGAGCATTAAACATTTTGATAAACATGGAGAAGATTGCACTCAATCAATCTTTGTAATTTTATCCCATACAAACAATGACAAATGGTTGGATATTTTATAGTACGCTGTCATGAGCTCTGTTCCAAAACTTAGTGAGATGCCTGTAAAGATGACATTTTAAGGCAGCAAAATTGTGCACAAAAACAAAAAGGCTGTTCAGCAAAATCAAATTATAGAGAATGAATTCCCATAATGCACTGCAGCAAACTCTGTGAGGAAAAAAACAAAAACAATTCCAGAGGCATTTAAGAAAAATACCTATTGATTATGAATGTATTTTAGTTTGATGCAGAACAGAAACTAATTTCTCAATATTTGTGTATGCTATGTGTATTTTTGCTTGAGTGTTGAGCTGTTAGCTTAGCAACATGCTAACAGCAAATGCTAATTGGAATCAGTTGGAATTGGATTTAATGTAATAAGTGTGATATGCAAACTTCTGTTTGGATGCTGTCTTAAAATATATCTGCCAGTGTCAACAAGGCAGCTCACTAGTGTTTTGAATGCAGCTATAAACGTAGATTGTCTGGTATGAATTCTGCTTGAGAAGTAACAATCACCTGCATCATGTTTGTTGTGTCACAGTTGTGTTGTAGTTGCGTGGTGGAATTGTCATGTAATTTCCTGATAACCACCTACTGTTTTTTACAGGTCTACACATTCACAGTTTTGTTTTAAAATGACCCCGTTCTCAACTGTACTGAGGGGGTTTTCTGTGTCTTTGCTATAACGTTGGAGACTGTTATGTTCTGCTTGGTATGCTTGTGTTTTGCATATATTGTTAGTCTAGATCAGTGGTTCTCTCCTAAAAGGTTAAAAATGTTCCACAATAAGATGAACTAACCGTATAATAATGAATAAGTTCAGGTAGCAAAATAAATAAAAGAAAAGAGGCTTAATTCTGAACTTAAAAAATATCAACCTATGTAATGATATAACAAATTCATGGGATTGAACATTTTAATAATTCAGTTCTATTGTTCTATAATTAAGAAGAACAATCAAGGCATTTTTTTTTTTTTTTTTTTTTTTTTTGAAAACTTAGGGTTAGTATTTCAGCTCTTTGCATTCTGTCTATGTGTCATTGTGGGGCCAGTGCACACAGAACAATTTTATCCACAAATTCCATTCTGAGACCAATTTCTGTAATTGTAAAGAATGTTTATTGTCGTATAGGGGAAAATCACAGGCCTTTGATTGTCTTTGAGATTTTGATAGCTCGCGTGCAATGAAGTACCAATAGAGTACTGCAGTGAGGCCTGGTTCCCTCAACAAAATCCATATAGGATTATTCTCTTGGCTTTTGGATTATTGCAGAAAATAAGCACTTTGACCAACAAAAGTTTATGATGCTTGCACATTTTGTTCATCATGGTCTTCTCAATTTTGAACCCTAAATACAGTTACCTGAAGTAAAAAGCTTAATGTAGGCTATAACGGCACTACACCACAATCAGTCACATGACTTCAGTGTTCCCGACAACCTCTGTAGTCCCACTGAGCCAGTTGTTACCAACTGCCTTTCTCAAGACAATTAAAAGCTCTAAAAAAATCTTAAGGGTTTTTTATTAATGTATTAAAATTAGATTAAAAGTGCTAAATTGGTTACTAATTTCTGGGTTTTGGCTTACGTAAATACATCACTGCAGTAGTGTATAGAACTGATGAATTTTGAAGACGTTGTTTTCTATAAGTATGCAAACCTGCGCCACTCGTATAGTTTTCTGTTACATTACAGATCCCCCAAATAGTTATCTTGTCCAGAAATGACTTTGTCTGGTCCGGATATGGATATATGACTCCTTAAATGTGAGGAGAAAATGCTTTCCATATCCTTTGTTTATAGCATCTGTCATTTGACAGAAGCTCATCAAATCAGGCAGATGCCAATATAGATGGGTTGAGAAAAAAACTCCCAGCAACATCAAATACAGGCTGCAGTGAGGACATGGTTTGTCGAAACCACAGTGTTTTTGAGAATTATTGGCAGCTGAGAGCATGAAACCAATGAAATATTGTACAATACACAATTTTGGTACCATGTTGGGTCACCAGCTGTTGTCCAATGTAAACTCTGGGTCATGAAGCAAAACCACTTGAGAACCATTGATCTAGATAAACTAAAAAAATCTAACCTGTTAATGTGACCATTTTACATTCTTTTAAAAAGACACCTTAGCACTATGAGAGAAGAATATGTGAAAAATAAATGGGGACCGCAGGAACCAGCAAGTGTTGCTTTCTTTGAATTTGGCATATCAGAGAAAGCAAATCGATTTCTGTCATACCTCAAACTCCATTGTAAAGTTTTTCGATGTCAGAACATTCCATTCTAAACAAACTTTGGCGAAAACACAAGACTACAGGACATCAGTCTACATTTGTGAATTTTAAGTGATGTGCCTCTCAACCAGATATATATTTTTGTAAATCAGGAAATTTTGAAAGCTGAAAGATTGTACTGAGCATTGATGAAGAGGCCTGAAACAAAATTTGCCATTTTAGCACAAACGATTATGCAACATTCACCTTTCGTTTACGGTGTCAGAATATATATATTTGACTTACTCTAGGTCCATCAGATGTGTGTAATTTGTGTGTATTTATCTTTTCTCATGTGTGATGTGTAGATGTTTGTAGCACACTGTGAACTGAGTGTTGGCATGATATGTTGATGCATTGGTTGAATGGTACGTAGATGTTCATCTGGTACTCTGCGGCTCCAGTGAGCTTCAGTAGAAATGTGGTACTGATCATCCTCCCTTCATAACTGTGGTAGAGCAAAGATCCTTGTGGGCTTGTTTAGCATTGTGGTGATACCACAGACCTCTTCCATTCATTAGACTTGTTGGACTGAATTAAGTGGTTTCTGTGTAATTGTGTAATACCCCAACCCACCCATCTCTGAACTGGGGCATATTCTCATCTAGTGTAAACATACAGAAACCGTTACAACCAGCATCCAGTGGCCTTTTAGAATGCCCCATCCTCCCCAGAACTAAATATTCTTCTTTAACATTCCCAATTTAGCACTTATCTTTGAGTTTATGGAGCAATGCAGACAATCACCATATCATACGAATGTTTCAAACCATTATGTGCTCCTGTTATAATGTTTGTGCTCGAATTCCATCCCGTTGCCATAATTGGGTCTGCAAGTCGCCTTTTGAAAACCTTGTAGTTTAAATAATGCATTTCTTAAATTATTATATTTTTAGATCAGTAATGTAGGTCTGTAAAACTGCTATAAATATTTGCACAAATTTGACCACTTTTTTTTTGTCTGCCCATTCCCATTCCTCTTCCAATGTATTACTAACTGTACTGGACATGCTTGCTTCATTTTGTTATTTAAATGTTTTTATACCATTATTTTCACAGTACAAGCTCACATAATTCCTCTGTTATTAGTTCTGTGGTATTAATTTACAATAAAAATATTGTTTGTGTGAATCTGTTTTGTGTGTGTGATATCAGTGGTTTTGTACCAAAATTTAGATTTAAATACAATGATTTTCACAATTCAGATGAATAGCACATTGAGCTATTGTGGCACACTATTATTGGAATAGCTCATTTATGCTGTAATAACTTTTGAATTACTTTTGTTTATTTAGAAATATGCAACAAATCAAACACCACTTTTGGACACCTCAGTCGTAATTTAAAAAGAAATATATATGAAAGAAAAGACAGAAGAAAACAATTAAACCTTCACATTTCAATTAATATCACAACTGACCGACTAATCATAGAATTAATAAGATGTGTAAAATCAGTTGATTTATGTTTAAAAGAAAGTACATGTATGAACAGCACATTTTAGCAAATTGCAAAGAACAAGATCGTCATCACATAACTATCTTCAGCTTCTCAAAGAGATGCTGCGAAACCTGTAAAATATGAACTGTGGCAATTGTCTTGTGGCAAATGCATGTGGTGGTTGCATGTGGATTTCACTGGACTGAATTGGAGATGTGCCCAAACTTCCAAATACCAGATTTCTGTAGATTTCTTATCCGACCTTTTCCCGCGGCCTTCAGTCTATGGAAAGTATGTGCTGAATTTCCCCACTTCTCCTTACATGAACTGTGATTGTGTATTATCAGAGACTGGGAACTGCTCCAGTGCAAATGAAAACATATGGCAGAGTAACGTTTTCATCTCAAACATTTGATGTCAAGAATAATTCGAGTGATATCAGTCGAATTTAAACATTGCAGAGAATAAATAGAAAGTCTCATTGATTGTAAAACCATATGTTGATTTTGGTCTGTCCCACTGCAGAGATCTTGACCTTCTCGACTGTCTCCCACAAATTCACATAACGTCATTATTTTGGCATCTGTTAAAATAAAAAAATCTTATTACATCATGTAACATCATTTACAACTTTTCCACAGCATTATTGTAATTTTTACACAATCATCTGACATGAAACAGCATCAAAACTGTAACGTTATGGAATAAAATGTTGACCGATGAAGAGGTAATAATTACAGTCAAGCTTTGGAAAAAAAAAGGGCAGTGCTTTATCAAGTAAACCACCATGCAAGTTTAGTAGGCCTATGTCAGAAAAGACACATATTGAGCTGGTTATGTCATGCAAACGTCATAATGTATTAGTTTACAAATGCAAATTGCACTATGGTAAAATGTTTCCCCTTTTAAGGAACTCATGCTGCGTCCTTTGGTGAACACTATGGAGAATGCTGCCAGCATGACCGCTGTCTGAAGCACATGTGAAAAAACATCAATCTTACTGGTCAACATAGCCTTTGATGAAAAGGGCACCTATTGAATACCTCACCAACTTTTGTCTTCAGGAGCCATCTGTTTGAAGTGCATCTGAAAGACCAATGCAGGTGAGCTTTGTAGAAAGTGTGAGCCTCCATGCCCGAGGACATGTATCATGTGTCTTGGTTAGGAGATCGAGGGCTCTGAATGCGGTCATTGTAAATGTTTCCAATGAGAAAGCTTAATTTATGTTTGTCCCTCTTCTCGAGAGATAATGGACAAGCCTCTGTGTCTCACGGTTCAGGTCCTGCTGCTGCTGAAGCACGTTGAAGACTCGTATCGGAGGGTTTGCAGGTCGAGCTTGCGGAGAAGTTTGAGAAGGGTCTGAAATTTTTGAAAGCTTCCACTGCAAGCTTATGCACTCTGCGGCTTTCAGATGCTCTTTTAAAGATTATCTGAATCCCATGGATAGCGCTATAATGAGTCGAGCGTGCCTTAGGGAATGTGTGCCTCCGTGTTTTTATTCTAACACTCGAGGCTTTATTCTGCTTTTGTGTTTTTTGTCTTGGCAAAGAACACGTGTGTTCAGTGCTACACGCTTATTGTGATGAGTCAAGATATCTAAGCTTCACTTGCATTTGTTCCACTTCCCGAGGGATGTGATTTAATTGTGTGCGAAAGAACAAACTGGACATTCTGCAAAACATCTTCTTTTGTGTTGCTCTCAAGCAAGAAAATCATATGGATTTGTAATGACGTAAGTGTGAAAGAATGCATAGTAAGTATAGAAAATAATGTAACATTAAATACCAAGCAACAGCCACAAACACAAACCACAATACATTGTTGACTGAAACTTTCTACTCTAAAACTGGGACTCCTGCCATGGTGAGTGTCCCGGTGTACAGCAGATTTATTGATCTTGAGTCAGGAAACGAGTAACAGAGAAACTCCTGGAAGGAGACATGAAACATGAGTTTAATGAACTACAGTAATACATCTTGGCAGTGTTCGAAATGTGTGATTACATACCAGAGAACTCCAATAAATATACTCTGAAATCAGTGGGTTCACTTTGTCTGCAGCATGTGTTTCAATGTTTCCTATAGATTAATCGGAAGTGCGTGTGTTCTCTGTTGTTTGGATGAATGTTTATGTGTGGATATAAGGGAAGTTTTAACCTCGGATTGGGTGAGCATCTCTCCAAACACTGTTCCTCTGAGCTGCACACCATCATCTTTATTTTCGGCAGTCTTTTACTGGTTGTTCAGTTTGGAATTTTGAGAAATTTTTTTACTGGTTGTTCATTTTTGTATTTTGAGAAATATTGAGTAGAAGTGAGTGAAAAATGAATGAGGGAATGATAGAGAAACCAATTAAAAGGGTAAGGATCATGCTAGGACAAATATGACCCCCACAGCTGGACATTGGGATATTTGACTAGGGAATGAGAATGTGTTCTCAACTGGACATTGGGTGTTTTAAAAACCTAACTCTAGGCTGATCAGAACAAAACAAAACATATATATATACACACACACACACACACACACACACACAAACACAAACATCATTATTATTTCATATAAATTGATTATTCATCAATATACTATATAAGGAAAGATTGTATAAGAACATTTTACTGTTAAACTTTTAGCCTGTACCGGATGATGATAATGCATCATCAATATATTATTAGGATAAATAAATTTCTAATTTAAATTTACCCAGGGTTTATTTATTTTGATATTTTAGTTTGTAATTTATGTTTATAATGGGTTTTTAATAGCTGTGATCAGATTTTTGCAGAATATGTAAATGCAGCTGGGTAATACATCACTTATTTCATATAAATTGATTCATTTATCAATAGTAATACATCACTTATTTCATATAAATTGATTCATTTATCAATATGTACTAATATAAGGAAAGATGGGACAATTTTAAGAACAGTGAGCATTTACTGTTAAACTTTAATGGCATTTCAGGATGAATATATATTAGGATAATAAATTGCTTCTAATTTGAAAATTTACCCAGTAAACCTCTTATCCCTGATGGAGGGAATGGAGCGTTATGTGATAGCATTAGGAGTCTTTTTGCAGCCCCAATCATAGTTTAAGAGAAAATGCCATGAAAAATTGGCAGTTTTTTACTTCCCCGTACATTTGGGTATAAAGATGGCGCCATAATTAAAGGATGATGGGACACCTAGCTCCGGGCATGTTAACACAAATACTGGGCCAGGCATCAATCTCCTCCAGAAAAGGAATTTCTGTTAAAGGAGCCCACAGATCTGCAGATGTCTGCTAGAGAGGTGCCATGCGCCAAAGCTCAGGAGGAGGCTACACTCGGAGTGGAGTGATAGAGAGCAGGAGGCATGCTTTTATTGGTCAGGGTTGCAAAATGGGAAAAATGTCTCGGTTACGCATATATGTGTATCGTAAACCTCTTTGCCCTGATCCCGGAAGGGGAATGGAGAAGTTATGTAGACAGGCCTGGGATACTCACTTAGAAAAGTCTTTACTTTGGGGAGCCCCAATCACCTCTGAGATCTTAAGTTTAAGAGAAAAGGGCCAATGAAAATTGGCGAGAGTGGATTTTGCATGATCTTGCTCAGGGACCAGCCACTGCCCCGTATGTGCTATGGGTACATACACTAAGGGTGGCACCATGCTCGAACATCTGGGTAGGGAATTACCCTCAGAGAAGGATCACACTGATAGAGGGACACCTATGGTGTCTCCGGGCCATGTTAACATCATTGTACGTATGTGTGTGTATGTTGGATGGATGCATTCTGTGTTTGATTTCAGTGAGTGAATCAGATGGGTGGGATAGCTAGGTGCGTGTTTGTTAACACAAATAATTGGTGGGGCATGAATCTATTTCATAAAGGAGATTTTTGAAGGTGGAGTCTTTGAACAAGTTTTTGGTTTTCATCCCCCAGGGGAGGCATAAGGGATCACCTTAGTATTGGTGCCACCAGAAAATATTAAACGTCTGTTTCTCTGTTTGAATCATTACTATCCACAACACTGAAAATAAGCGGCTCAGACATTCTGAACTTCTGCCGGGATGCCCAGAGGGATGCGGACAGCCTTCCCCCCTTCTCCCTGGCCTCTGTAGCAGACAAAGAGCTCCACTGCTCAGCAGAGCTTCTGAGCTGTCCCAGGGAGTACAATGGTGTGGTCCACTTTATCCAAGTCTCCCAGTGCTCGTTCAGGACACTTGCACCACACAATAAGGGGTGGATCTGACCACCTAGACTCCCAGGGGCATCTTTGCGTCTGGTTGATGCAGGGCCTCATGCCCTACTGTTAAAGTACTGTTGGAAGCCCAGAGCTGGTGCTTCCTATAGGGGCAGGGTATTGCCTAGGGCCTTCTCTTGAGGCGGGGCTCGTATTGGGGGTCTTGGTCTTATTGGGAATTTTGTGTTCATGTACTGGGTTTGGTGTCAAGTTGAGTTTAGTGTAGACAGGCCTGAACACTGGGTACTCTTTACTTACCTGTGTGAGTAATCCATTTTTTTGATTGCAAAAATAGATTGATGGAATATAAACTTGTTTCTGTCGTCAGGATCATTTCTGTCTTAGAATTCACTGGTTTATTACGAGTTTTAAAGAGCGTGAGTTTACCTCTTGATGCTTTGAAATGACTACAGCGGTTGACATTTCGTCTGGATCCTTACTAAAGTAGCTACAAAGCAAAGTTTGTATTCAAAGACACTGGTTTAAGATTTTTTTTTTTTTTTTTTTAAATAAGTACCTCATGTCTGTAGCATTCTGCTCAAGATTACAAGAACATAATACTTAATTTTCAGTTTCAAAAACCCCTCATCATTGCTGAAGATTTTGCTTTTTGTATAATAGGTAGCATGCAATACATAATATCATATTATAAATGTTAATGATAAGATCTGTGGTATTGCAATCAAGCTTTGTACACACGACATACTGGTGCTCTGTTTTATTGAACACGATTGTATGGTCACTTTTATACAGTAAACAGATAGGGAATTTGGCACAGTGTCGTTGTTGAACGTACATGTTCACAATGAATTGGCGAGAGGATAAATGCTGATTCCGCGACACTCCTAGATGTGTGTTGCACTCATGAAGACAACACAATAGTGAGGAAAGAGTCAGCTTCAAAAGAGTGAGTGGGCAGGTGTAGATTAAATTTCGTCAAAGTTAATGGAATAGCAATCAGGACCAATGTTCCTGTGTAATGGAGCCACGACACATTTACTGGTGATTGTCGACGCTAAGCCAGCAAATTTAAGGACTGGATTGCAGCAAGTTATGCACCAAACACCCACATCATTCTGAAAGATTTTGCTTTCAAAACCATCGAAGAGCATTTAGATTTGTGTTCAGTTGTTTGGGATTTACCACAGCACGCTTGTAAGAGACGATTCATCTGTGGCCTCCAACTTGGTTGTTTGGAAAATTGGTGTTTGGCACAGTGATGGACTGATTAATATGTGGATTGTTTATTTGGGGAGTGTTGGGTGGTGTTGTAGGAAAAAATGATAGATGGGTTTATGTTTGTGTTCAGTTGTTTTGGGATACCACAGCAGCTTGTAAGCGATAATGGCCTCCAACCATCGAAGAGCTTAGATCTGTGTTCAGTTGTTGAGTTTCAGTCCTTTCTGCGTGTGAATGGGATTCAACACATCAGATCTGCGCCTTATCACCCATCCACCAATGGCCTGGATGGTAGGTTTTTCCTGAATCTGAGGTTGAAAACTTTTCTGTTGTCTTATAGGACTTGTAGGCCTATTTACAACATTTCTGTTCACAAAGCTATATAAACCATAACGCTGCAACATAAATAAAAAAAGGGGGGGGGGGGGGGGGGGGGGCTATTTTAGAAAATATAAAAGCTTTGCAGACTTTATTTGCTCATGTCAGGAGTGAAATATTGCTATTTCACAGATAGGGTTACTAAGTGACTATAATTCTAGTCTCATATTAACGCATAGATTTAAGACTATACTTTTGAAAACTCTAAATCTAAACCTTGCATCACTGTAAATGGGATTTTTGTTTTGTTTTGCAAACTGAGGAACTACATTATTTTCTGTAGTATAACGGACAGATTGTCGCAGAAGATGTCCATGAAGCTTCACTTGTTTTGAACCTGGAACATTGCTTTAACACAAACCATTTGGTTTTCATAACACATGGCCTAGCTACAACCAGTCTAATGGAAATCTGTCCTGTATTGATAACTGTAACATATGTTAGGATATTTTTAGAGAGACTAGTGGACACATTGAATATGTAAAAAACCTGACATTAATGGAAACATTTTAATTGAAGCAGGTAATGCTTCAAAATGCATGAACTCAGCAAATGATGTCCATATGTGAACAGAACACTGACCTGCTGACAGACTCTGAAACCTCTAACTGAACACTGCACTGTTCTGTGCTCAATATGTACGAGTCCTGTTTTCTGTATATGCACTCTCTAAAAATAAAAGATATTTTTAATGCAGTTATTTGGAGTCTTTTGCTGCTTTTAATTTTTGTCTTATTTGATTAATTGTCTATAATCAGGCATTGATGTCAAATATTTACTAATAGTCTGTAGAGTTTCAGTGCTGTTACAGTAGAAGAGTTTTGAGTCATGTAATGTTTCAAAGTATTAATTATATTGCGTTACTATCATATGTGATTGTGTCAGTCAGAAGCAAAACAGTGTGTAGATAAAACAGCCTGAAATTTTATGTTCAGCCTTATGAGAGTGAAGCTTCGTTTTTATTTTGCCGCCATGTACATTGCCTTTGGTGTAAAATATTAACTTTTTTAACAGAGCTTGTACAAAAAATATATCATTATAATTAAAATTAAAGTAATACTTTTAAGTATAAAAGACATAAAAAAATACATAGAAACAACAATTCATCTTTATCAAGTGATACATATTCACACATCATATACAAACATCTAAATTACATTTTGAAGGTCTGTTCCTAGGCCTTGCTTTCAAAAATTGCTTCAAGAAAATCTCAAGTTGTGAAAATCTGATGAAATTTTCAGCTGTGATTTTGAAGTATGGCAGAATTAAACAGTTTGATGATAATTAACATTATTCTTCGGAGAAGTTAGTTCAAACTGCGTCATAGTCGACAACTGATTGTAATTAGTCTTTGGTGTTATTGTTCTTGTATTTCATTTAGCCCTCTATGTTATAATGTAATACATTAGATTTATATTTACTATATATTTTACAGCCATAGCAAGAACTAGACTTTGCTGCCTAATATTACAAACATGAAATTAAGACAACATGAAATGGCATTAGCAATGCATTTCTTAAGTAAATGTCTATAATGTGGTTTATTTATAAAAGAAAAACAAGGTAGAGTGGGGCTTCATTTATCCATCAGTTTTTGACTTGGTCATGAAAAGCATTTTAATGAACATTATTTTCCCATCCATACAGGCTTGCACTAGAAAAGTCATTGTTTCACCATTACAGAGGTGAAGAAAGAGAAAAGACATTTTGATTAAAGATTATGAAAACAAATCGTTTTCTTGAGAACATGCTCGGATGAATCTTGCACAATAATACCACGGACATTTATTCAGAAAGCAAACAGTCCATTTTGATTTAATGTTGTGTTTAAGGGGAGTGCAGTCTCAAGGTCTTTGGTTTGGATTCAGATGTTCTAAGTTGAGAAGCTGGAGGTCTTGTAGGGTAGCAGGTTGTAGAGGGGGGCAAAGGGAGGAGGGTTGGGCTGTACATGGGATGTACCTGATGACCCTTCTGGAGATACACTTGATCCTGTGGCTGCAGGTGGTGCTGGAGAAACATAAAGTGATGCCCTCTGGAAGAAGGATGAATAAAAGAATGTGTGTTAAAATTGTGTTAGCTTTTAATTGCAAAAATTGCTGATTTTTTTTTTGTCAGCTCATTTTCCAGCAGACTATTGTCTTCAGTTCTGTTCTATAACCACATTTGCATAATGTCCGCCTAAGTTCTACGTTGGCCAGCCGCGCTGCAAACAACTTGACCCGACCTCAAACACTGTAGCTTGTTTATGTGGTTAACATGAACACAACCTGTAAGTATGCTAAATAATAGATGTTTATATTTTTACCGAGCATTCAAAATACAGAACTATGGCAATGGACGTATCATTTCTGAAACACTCTTTACGATGTAGACCAATCACAACAGACTGGGCAAGCTGACCAATCAGAGCAGAGAAGGCTCACTGATAGGAGGGGTTTAGAGAGACTGAATCTTGGAACTGCTTCGAACAAATCATTTGAGAATCTTTGGAAAATGAGGTTGTGGCGAGGGGGGCATGGTAGAGCGGAGTCTGCAGCGGGGGAACGAGTGCCGAGGCGAGCGGTGATAAGGAGGTCAAGTGAATGATGACTAATACCTGTCTTTAATTCTAGTAATTGGTGGAGAGACGGATATAGCAGCCCGCTCACCTGTTAAGGAGAGAGGACTTTTGGACCACAAACTGCGGTGCTTGGGAGACTGTGTATGGCAGGGAGCCTCACAGGAATTTGTCTCATCTTTTGTTTTGTTGAACGTCTAATAAATGTTTTTTTTTTTTCGCTCGCCATCCCTGACTTCTTTGTTTTATCTTGACACTGAACTGGATTAGAAGGGTGATATTAAATGCATATTCTGAGAAAACAAATATGTTTTTTGACCTTGAATGCATGTAAACCTTTCGTAGGAACCTCCCACAACAATATTAGGAACCTTAAAAATGGCATAATAGAGGCACTTTAAAAATTAAAGGGGTTTTCACAGCGATGCTTTAGAAGAACCATTTTTTGGTTTTCCCAAAGAACCTTACAATTAAATTCTTAGTGTGAAGAACAATTTGGGAATCTAAAGAACCTTTTTCCACTATAAAGATCATTTTGTGCAATGGAAGGTTCCTTGAATGTTAAATGGTTTCTCTTGGAGCCATTGATGCTAATACAGAACATAGCTGATGTGATGCTTAGTGATGAATATTTAAGTTGGTCAGAGAAATGTTGTGGTGATGCTTCCAAAAGCAACTTCAGGTCACTCAGCAGGGGTGAGAGTGCTGGAAGATCCATGATCTGGGATTGGTTGGACTTCTGGCTGGCATTCTCGGCACGGCAGGGGTGTGATCAGGTCAAGCCCAAGGATCAGTGTACTTAGGCACAGTTTTACAAAGGAATGCTCAGGGGTGTGATCAGGTCAAGCCCAAGGATCAGTGTACTTAGGCACAGTTTTACAAAGGAATGCTGTGGGATTTTGGACGGGGAACCTCAAACTATTAAGACAAAATTAAACACTGTGTTAAAAAATGTTCAATTCAAACACAAACCATCAAATACACTGAACGCAAATTAAACACAGTGAGATCTGTTTAAACGAAACAGTTACAATGGTTAAGGACACTGAAATGAATATAGGGTTGGTCAAAGAAATATGTATATATCTTGAATCTGCAATATCATGTTCAATGTATACCATTTCTACAAGACCATATAAATATCAGGAATTTTCTGTTTACAGTTGTGGTTTTTGTGTTTATAGTGTCATAGTTTGTTGTGTATTGGCTATTGAGAAAACAGAATAAACATGTCAACTAGTAACTTTAAGGCCGGACACACAAATGGATTAACTGGTCACGAAGAGCAAAGATCTGAGTGATGAAAGACAACACTGAAAGTGTCAGAGATATTTAGCTAAATCAGCAGAAAATGTCCAAACATTTACAATGTCTTCACACAGATTTTCCAGTTGATAAATTATGCCAAAAATAAGCCCAGAAGTTTCTCTTCATTGTACTTTGCTGTCAGATTTCAAAAAGCCTTTCCAGTGGTCCGACAGATTTGTATTGATTTATGTGATATGCTGTCCAATTTTGTCCCATTTATAGTCTTCAAAGCAACTCTATTTTGACCTTTGTGAAAAATTGGACCAATAAGGTAACTGTTTTCCTTTCTTTTCAGAAGCATTTCCAGAAGAACATCTGTGCCTTCAGTACTAATCCAATGAGAGTAGCCTTTAAAACAAACTTGGACTTCATCTGTCATCTTCATTTCATGTATGGATTCTGAAAGATTGGAATCTTTGTAGTTATTACCAGGGTGGACGTGTCTGGATGTGGGTGTTACAGAGGGTCATGTGCTCAGGATGTGTGCAAAACATAATTTACTGAAATAAGATTTATAATATTAATAAATCTGAATAATATAATTACCTTGAACAACCAATTGTTATTTTACTCAGTTTAGGTTAGCAAAATGTCTTTAGCTTAAGTTAGTCTTCGATGAATGCCAAGGTTGTGTGAGGCAAAACAATTTTAATTTGAATAGGATTAAAAATCACAAAATTTGTTTGTAAAACACAAATTTCCCATGAAGTCTGTTCCACTTTAGAGCTTATTATGACCAGACATGAACTGGCAAGTCAGGTTATTCAGTTAGTCAGAATCCAAAAAAGTATTTTTTTTTTGTAAGACATGAATTTGCAATTGACAGGTGACAGGACTAACTGGAAATCCGGAACTGAGCTAACTCTTAAGTGAAGTGATTGACAGCTTTAGTGATTATAAAGGGAGCCCTTGTAATGTTTAACAGAATCAGCAGCAATGAATTATCGTTTCTTGTGTCACTCCCAAAATTGGGATGATTGAGAGTGATAATCATAGCAACAGATTGGACAGAAAATCACATGTCAAAATAGATCTCTGCATTAAGTCTTGCAGTGTACATGCAAATGCCAAAAATGTAATGCAAGATTTGCCACAGCAATACTGGAACCAGAAAACAGAGCCGTGATGGCTGAATTATTAAAACAACAGCCATGTCAACAACAGCCATGTCACCCTGCAGCCCAAGACTGGTTGCCCACTGAAGCTAAGCAGGGCTGAGCCTGGTCAGTACCTGGATGTGAGACCTCCTGGGAAAACTAGGTTGCTGCTGGAAGAGGAGTTAGTGAGGCCAGCAGGGGGTTTGCTCACCCTGTGGTCTGTGTGGGTCCTAATGCCCCCAGTATAGTGATGGGGACATTATACTGACAAAAAGCACTGTCTTTCGGATGAGACGTTAAACCGAGGTCCTGACTCTCTGTGGTCATTAAAAATCCCAGGATGTCCTTTGAAAAAGAGTAGGGGTGTAACCCCGGCATCCTGGCCAAAATTCGCCCATTGCCCTCTGACCATCATGGCCTCCTAACCATCCCCATATCTACTGATTGGCTTCATCACTCTGTCTCCTCTCCACCAATAAGCTGGTGTCCGGTGGGCGTTCTGGCGCAATATTGCTGCCATCTCATCATCCAGGTGGATGCTGCACACTGGTGGTGGTTGAGGAGATTTACCCACTTCTATGTAAAGCGCTTTGAGTGCCCAGAAAAGCGCTATATAAATGTAAGGAATTATTAAAAACACTCTTTGTTTTTGTTTTAAATTTTTATTCTGACACTTGTAATTATTACATGGGTTTCACTTTATTTTGATGGTCCCTTTATTTGCTGAGTATTAGACTGGTAGGGTTAGAGTTAGAATAAGTTAGCATGTACTTGCAAAGTTACTTATAGTCTTTAGAAAGTCTGTTGGGAGTCCATCACAAGAAGATTTAGCAGATATGTGTTCAAAAGGGAGCATCAAAATAAAGTGTTACCATTACTAATAAATATCACTAATAATTACTTTTTCATTTATTTATTTCAAATAATTTTATAAAATATAAAAGGATGACAGTTTCTTTTTGTAGGAGGAACGTCTCGGTTACGTATCGTATGGTCCCTCGTTCCCTGAAGGAGGGAACGGAGATGTCACGTTGGTGACTGCGAATTGGGATATCGCTCGATAGACCAATTCTACTTTGAGTTTAAACTAACCGAGCCAATGCACATTGGCATGCAATTATTGCATCCAGCTGCCGCTGATCACAGTGTGAGTATAAGGCAGCAGGTGCAATGCATACCAGGTTTTCACTGAGGAGCCGAGCTGGTGACCTGGCCGCTCAGCGTTGGTACAGCAACCGTGGCGACAGGACGTGACCTCCTTCAGGGAACGAGGGTTACAATACATAACCGAGACGTTCCCTTTCAGTCAGTCACTCTCGACGTCACCACAGTGGACCGACGAATTGGGATCCTTACCAAAGCGCCATGGGTGCTACTCCTTCCAGTGCCCTGTGCGAGCCGCCTGTGCCCCTTTTTGGTGTAGGCCGGGCCTCGGAACAAGTAGTTCCACTCACCATTGTCAAAGCAATACCTCACTGGGTGAGACTGGATAACACTGGGAAAACATACCCGTTCCACTTGGAACAGGGACGCTGCAGAAGCCCCATCCTGTTCTACATGAAGGCTATAGAATCTAGCGAATGAGTTAGGGGTCGCCCAGTCCACAGGTCTACAAATATCTGTCAGCAAGGCGCCATGAGCCAGCACCCAGGAGGATGCACTCCTAGTTGAGTGAGCTCGCAACCTGAATGGGAAGGGCAAACCCTCTGCCTGATAAGCCAGGGTGATGGCATCCACAATCCAGTGGGCCATCCTCTGCTTAGAGACGGCATTCCCCTTCTGCTGGCCTCCGTAACAGATAAAGAGCTGGTCTGAGGTCCTGAAGCTTTGTGTCCGGTCAATGTAGCATCTCAATGCTCGGACGAGACAAAGCAATGCAAGGGCTGGGTCTGCCTTCTCCGGTGGCAGCGGTTGCAGGTTCACCACTTGGTCTTTGAAGGGTGTAGCTGGAACCTTGGGCACATAGCCAGGATTACCTGGGAGTCAGCCGGCCCAAACTCTAGACACGAATCGTCGACTGAAAATGCGTGCAGGTCCCCTACCCTCTTAATGGGAGGCCAGTGCAAGCAGGAGCAGAATTTTCAACAAAAAGAAACTTTAGCTCAACTGAATGCAAAGGTTCGAATGAGCCCTGCTATAGTGATTTTAGCACTAGAGTCAGGTCCCAAGAGTGTTTAGAGGGGGGGCAGGAAGGATTTAACCTCCTGTCCCCTCTAAGGAAACTGATGATGAGGTCATGCTTACCTAAAGACTTCCCATTCACGGGGTCATGGTAAGCAGCAATAGCAGCAACCTGGATTTTTAGGGTGGAGGGAGTCAGCTTTCGCTCCAGCCCTTGCTGCAGAAAGGAAACCATGACCACAATCGGGCATCTTCGTGGGTCTTCTTGGCGAGAAGAACACCACTCAACGAACAGGTTCCACTTCAAGGCGTAAGCATATCTCATAGACGGTGCTCTCACCAAAGTGATGGTGTTCGCTACCTCCTGGGGTAGGTCACCTAGGAACCTCCGCGTCCCATCCAGGGATCAGACATGGAGTTTCCAAGGTTTGGACACGGGTGCCAAACGGTGCCCCGTCTCTGAGTCAGTAGATACTTCCCCAGAGGAATCGGCCAATGAGGGGCTGTCACGAGGAGCACTAGTTCGGGGAACCAGGTCCGAGTGGGCCAATACGGTGCCACTAGCAAGACTTGCTCCTCGTCCTCCCAGACTTTGCACAGTGTCTGTGCGAGGAAGGCTCACTGGGGGAAATGCATATTTGCGTAGGCCCCACGGCCAGCTGTGTGCCAGTGCATCCGCAGCTGAGTGTTCCCTCGGTCAGGGGAGTACAACTGGCAGTTAGAGGTCTCTGGAGAAGCAAATAGGTCTACCTGAGCAAATCAGCTGGACCGCCTGGGGATGGAGTTGCCATTCTCCCGGGGCATTGCTCGAGACAGCTCGTCGGCTGTACGGTTGAGCAGGCCCGGAATGTAAACAGCATGAAGTGACCTCAGAACCTTCCAACTCCAAAGGAGGAGATGCCGGGCGAGTTGCGACCTGTGATGGGAGTGCAGACCACCTTGTCTGTTGATGTATGCAAAGGTCATTGTGTTATCCGCCATTTGAGACGGTTCAAAGCAAGGCGCACTGCTAACAAACTATAGGCACTTGATGTGCCAATGGAGCTGCAGGCCTGTCAAACCCCTGAGACTGCGAAGCCCATTGTACATGGGCCCCCTAGCCAGTGGGTGGAGGCATCCGTGTAAACCACAGCATGCCTGGAGAAATGTTCTAGAGGCACCCCTGCCCGGAGGAATGCAAGAACTGACCACGGGGTGATGTTTGGCGGACAGGCTGGTGTAACTTGGACCCGTGAGTGCTGTGCTTCCATGCCTTGGGCGACCTTGGGACTCGGCCATAAATGCCAGTGCTGGAGCGGGTCTCATATGTAACGCGCTGAGCGGTGTAAGTGCTGCCTGCCTGCTGCCATATGCCCCAGGAGCCTTTCAGTGGAACCGCTTGTCCTACCCTTGAATGTATTCAAGCAGGCTAGCACGTTCCTCTGTGAGGGGCACTGTCTGGGAGAGTTTGCTCTTTTCTCAGCAACATCAGGCTGAGGTGCGCCGGAGCCCCAGGTCCTGTGACTGCACAACTGATCCCGAAACTGTGCTAGTATAATCCAATCATCTAGATAGGTGAGGATGAGAAACACCTTGTTCTCTGAGGGTAAACAAGAGCCACCTCCGCATACTTTCTGGGCAAGACACGGGTGAGACAGGGACTTGTACTGATATGGCCGGCCCTTGAACGCAAACCGCAGAAAAAGGTCTGTGGTGCGTGAAGGATCAACACATGGAAAAGCATAAGCGCCTTTCAGGCTGAACTCTTGCAAACCAATCTCTGGGGACGGACGCACCTGGAAGCTGCTTTTCTGTGTCAACATCTTGACCGGTACCGATGGCCAGGCCCGGTTCAAAACTCGCGAGATCCAAGATTGGCCGTAACCTCACCACCTTTCTCTTGCTCTTCTGCTCACCGCCAGGTTTGACAGTGGCTAGGACAGGTGGGGCGGGGCTGCCTACGCCCCAGCTTCCCCTTACGGTGCTACTTTGCTGGAGGCTGCTGTGCGGATGCGGGTGCGGGGCGGATGGAGGGTGCCACCCTCGGTGACGAGCAGGCTGGGGCACTGCGGCCGTGGGATGGGTGGAGCGCAGCAGCCGCCTGACCGGGCAGAAGGTCGGACCACCTCAGTCTGCTCCCCTGCGCAGCCAAGAACCTGCTGGGCCCAGGTTCTCACTGTGTCAGCCGGAAGAGGCCAGTCTGGGACACAGGGGCATTAAGGAACCCAGCTTTGTCGGCGCCCCAATATCAACCAGACACAGCCAGAGTTGGCACTCCTGGACCACAAGCGCGGATATCGCGAAAACCCAGAGAACTCGCGATGACCTTCGGCCGCCGGAGCGCAAGGTCAGTGGCAGTTCAGAGTTCTTTCAGAACTTCCAGATTGTGACAACCCTCGTGCAGGTCCTTTCAGTGCCTTGCAGTGCAACGCCATAGTATGTAAGGCATGAAACAGCTTCCTGCAAGCTATAAGGCAGGCACTGCCAGTTAAACCAGACAACTACCTACAGGCCCGGGAAGGAAGCACCGGTCCCCCCGCCATGAGGAGGCAGACTAAGGACACAATTAAGGTCACTACGCGCAAGCACTCCACTGGGGGGATCGCCGGTCACCCCTTTCGCTTCACCGCCGTCCAAGGTGTCAAGGGGAGGAAGAGCCCACCGCCGGTTTCTGGCAGTAAAGGTGCCGGTCCCACGACCTGGTGAGTTCATCTTGCACTTCCGGGAAGAAAGGCCGGGGGGCTGAGAACCAGCGCGGAGCCACTTTGAGAAACCAGTCATCCAGCCTTGAGGGGGAACGGTGGAGAGTTTCCACTCGAGCCACCCTCTCGGGGGCCTGGGAAAAGCATAGCTGTCATCTCCAGTCGATTCAGGCTTTTGCCACGTCCCGGAGGCGTGGAAGTGCGCAGCCGAAATCTTCATCGGGACAGCTCTCCCTCCAATGCTGAGATCGACATCTTGGTCAGGGGGGCATTGCACCACTGGATGCCAGCTGGTATGCTCTTTGAAGAGGGCCCAGCACGTTCCATAGGTTGCTCCACTGGATCAGAGGTGTAAGCAGGAGTGATGGTCCCCAGAGGGCTGGGTTCCCTGCGGGGTTTGCCACCACTGTAACCCCTCAAACCACTCGCAGCTACTGCTGGAAGTGGTTCTCATCTGTCTGCAGCCAGAACGGGCCCCAGATCAGCGCAGCGCAACGGACTCTGCCCCTATGAAGGTAGCGGAGCCTGGTTCACAGCCTTGAGATGGTCATCTTCCCGCAGTGGGAACATGATTCATCCACGAAAGCCACCTCAGCGTACTTGCCCAGACACGTGAGGCAGGATCGTGACCATCACCCGTTGCCAGGTAACAACCGCACTCAGAAACGCATGGGTGAAACGGCATCCTTTATAAGGACGATCCATCATCTTTTCAAAAGACGCACCTGTGAGAAGCTCTTTTGGAGAACAACTCTAGGCAATTAACAACTCTAGGCAATTCAAATTTGCTCTTTAGGAAATGCTCTTTTACACGACAGGGGGTAGTGCAGCCTGAAGTGCGCAACCCACTTGACTCAGGAATGACCACCGCTGAAGCACCGTCTTGCCAACACACGAAGCTTCCGAGAGCGTGACTGGAACGCGAGTTCACAGCTAGACACAGTTTGAGGATGAACGATACTAACGTTCAGCACAAAGCGGAAAAGCGGGTATGCATGCACCTGCTGCATTACTTATAATAATGCTGTGATCAGGAGGCAGCTGGACTGCAATAATGCATCCCAATGTGTATTTGGCTCATTTAGTTTCCACTCTGAAGTAAGATTGGTCTATCGAAGTGATAGTCTTTAATCAGCCAAAGAGGACCCACATCACACCCCTCCTGATCCCACTCCACTGGCCAGAATCAAATTTAAGGCTTTGAAGCTGGATGTCAGGACTACCACTGGAACAGCACCTCCCTGCAGTATATCAATTCACTCTTACAAGTTTATTTTCACTCCTCCAGCTCAAGTCACAGAATAAGTGACACCTTGTTGTTCCTTTATAATGATGCAAAAAGTCACTTTGCAAAACCTTCAAACCTCCATCTGAACTTCTGAGACCATCACATCTTTCAAAAATCAGCTTAAGACACATCTCTTCTGCAAGAACTTAACTTCCCCACACACTTAAAACAATGCACTTACACACTCAGCTTGTTGACAAATTGCTTTGTTCCTCTTCTGTTGTAAATTGCTTTCCATAAAAGCATCTGCTAAATGCGTAAATGTAAATGTGTGGTAACTTTTAACTCTGTTGCACTCCTGTGTGTGTCCACAGAAAGACAGACTCTGTGCTGAAATTTGGGCACTAAGTTTAGGGTTTTATGGAGGAGCAAAAGTGCACTGCTATAAATGAAAAGGATGCTCTGGATTTAAAACACAAGACAAAACAAGAGCATCATTGCAAATGGGAAACAATGATTTATCTCTATTGTCTTCTTGTCATAATTTTTGGAAGCCAAAATCATAATTGAAAATAAAACTCAATATCTGCCAAACAGATTTTTATAATCAAAGAAAAAAATCTTGACCAAGAGCAAATCAGGTACTGTACTTGCAGGCAGAACTATGGGTGCTCCAGAAAGGGAACAAAATGTCCAAAATAATAGGTGGATCTCACATAGTCAGCAAGGTAAAAAGCCTTTATTCTAAGACAGGGCTACATATTAAAAAGACACCAACACGTATCAGCCCAAGCAAGCCTTCGTCAGGGTGTTATAGATTTTTATAGTATGAAAACAGCTTATTAAATCATTGGTGATCTTTTTGGATTTTGGAAAGTGTAAATTTGTCAAAATATCATACAATCCGGCAAGTATCAGATATGTGCAAAGCAGTGATGGACAAAATTCTGATTTGGAGCAATGGACCAAAATTCTAATTACTGCTCTTTATTTGCACTTTGTTTGTTAACTCTTAAAATGTAGAAGTTTAAAAACAAATTCTGAATGGCTCACAATGTTAGAGTGGAGTAGTCATTTTTCTCTCACTCTCTCAGTGACTTACCATGTATTTGATACTGCCCAGTACAGCAGTGGTCAAGATTCCACACACGAAGGCCAGCAGGTTAAGCGTGGTTAAGACCCAGAGGAGAACATATAGAGAGAAGACCTCCTGACAGCTCTGCACACCAACAAACTCATAGTAATTATTCAGATATCCTCCACTGGAAAAGAAAGCAAGCAGGCAAATTATTGTCATGATATTACGTTTATGTCTACTCTACAGGTTGGTTTATATGCTATTTCATATTAATAACTTATTGACATTCTGAAAAAAGTGCTAAGTGGTTCATGCCTGTGTAAAACTCACTGACTGTAGTGCAAATGGTATGAAATGAGTTATGTGCTATTTGTAAAACTTTCCTTTTTGAACTGTTAAATCAAAGTATGAGTAATAGTAAGAGATACTTGCAAAAACTAGCAAAAATGCCACTAAGAGTGAAATGTTTTTTGATCTCTTTTATGCAATGCAGTGGACAAATAACTTTTATTGCATTATTGTTGAGTGTTTACTTAAAGTATCTGCACACGTCTTCACAAATATGAATTACTTACTTGGCACAATCATACAAATCACAACAGTAACACGTTCCACTGCGAACTTTCATATTACAGGACTCTGTTAGTCCTTGACAGGGAACCTACAAAACAATTGAGTGTATTTTAGAAATAAAACATTATGCACAAAGCTCTCTCTTTTTTATATAAAAACAAACTTTTGTGCACACATTTTCATCCACCTATCTCTTCTTCATTCAACTCTCTTCACATTAATTACTATTATAATAATAGATTACAATGCCAAATAAATGTATCAATTCATCCATCCATAAATAACTGCATCAGTTCATCCATCAAGGACCTAAATCAGCCTAAAATTAGGACTTTTGTCCTTGTTATTTAATCTATTAAAGTGTGCATGTTTTATTAATATATTAAGTAATTAAAGGTAGGCATACAAATTTTACAAAGCTGACTTGACTCACTGTTGCGTAGTAGTTCTCATAGATGTAACCATTTCCGCTTGTGTAGAATTGACATCTTCCAGCCTTCACTGGACGCATATCCTGTTGGCAGAGTGTAAGAAATGTCCTCAGCTTGGCTTTTTCCTTGGAATTGTGTTGCAACGTTTTTTCTTTATTACAAAAGATAGAGATACAATAGAATACCTTTTGTTTGGAGAGGCTTCTCTTACCATCTGTCATTTCAATCTGTCCCACTGTCTCAGTTTGTATCTCTGCCTGCCTTTTACACATCTCTGTTTGGACAAACTAACACCATCTCCAGCTCAATCTTATGAAGACAGCACTCCTTGTTATCACGGAATGTGTGAGCCTTGATGTTCCTATACAACCAGGCTTGATAGTCATTTTCCAAGACCTTCACCCTCTCTGTTCCTCTCTGGTGAAGTGAGCTGCCAACCTTCATCTGAACTGCTGAAACCTCCACAACTTTCAGCTAAAGGCACACCTTTTTGGTGCTCTAGATTCTAGCTTCTACAAAGTTCATAAATGTAAATGCTCAAAAAGGACAGATCACACCTAGGGTTTTCCCTCAAACTTCATGGGTCACATTCGTGCTGTCAAGATAGATGATCTGACCACTGACTTTTTACACAATTACTAAATGAGTCAGTGCCAGCATCCACAATTCAGTGACCTCCACATCCCTTCAAATGCAGCTCTTGGATTTTGACACTGAAAACTGAACATGTTATGTTGCCAGCTGCATAAACATAGTCATTAGGTTAACAACACTGTGTCTTAGGAATTTGTATGACCAAATAACAGTTAGCCAAGGGGTAAAATGTATCATACTTTTCAGTATCAAATTAGACCAATCTACATTATGTATGTAACCAGTCTTAAAGTAAAAAAAAAAAAAAAAAAAAAAGAAAAGTGATGACTAAATTGTAAGACTAATTTAGACCTCCAATGTACAGTAGTATCAAAGTGGTTGCTCGGGTATTCAGTTTGGTTGCTATTGCATTGATAAGATGCTCTGAATGGTGGCTAGGCAGTTGCTAAGGTTGTTTCTATGTAAAAATGTTTCATGGTTACTGTACTCACCATGTTGAGTAGGATGAAAACGCCATCAATCACAAGACACAGGAAACTGGAAATTATACCAAAACTCAGGAACACAATGGCAGCAATCAGCTGGACAGAAAAAGAAAAATGGATTACAGTTTATGAGTATATGTAATGATATTAATTACCTGGAATATTTTTTTTCCTTTTGATTAAAAAATAAATAATGTAATAATAAATAATAAAATATAAATAATACAAAATAAAACAATATAATAAATAATAAAAATTGTTACAATAAATAGCAATAATGTTTTATAAAATATTTATATATATATAGCAATATCTATATGTTATAGAGATATATATATATATAGTGTTATAAATGTGATATATGCATTATTATCATTGTATATTGTATTATATTATGTATATTGAAAAATATTATTCATGTAATTCTATCCAGTTTGTTTATAAGGGGTACACATTTCACTGTATGACAGAAATAGAAAGTGAATAAATTACTTCTTAAGGTGTATGCGTATTAAGCTTTTTAAAGCGATAGTTCACCCAAAAATGAAAATTTGATGTTTATCTGTTTACCCCCAGGGCATCCAAGATTTCGGTGACTTTGTTTCTTCAGTAGAACACTAATTATGATTTTTATCTCCAGGCGTTGCAGTCTCTCAGCTGTACAATGCTTGGCAATGGTCACAGAATCTATGAGAGAGAAAAAACATGCACAGAAAATCCAAATTAAACCCTGTGGCTCGTGATGATAAATTGATGTGTAAAGACACAAAACGATCGGTGTGTGCAAGAAACTGAACAGTATTTATATAGTTTTTTTTTTTTACCTCTGATTCACGCAATGTCCGAACTGTTAGAACTCTTGTGAACGCACTTCACAGCAGCCTGCATCATCTTTTTCTTGTGGCTTTATGGCGGATCGCAGACTTATATGTGCATTACCTATCTATAATCTCAATCAGGAGTGTCAATGGTCCATTTGAGAGATAGGTGGCAGTAATGCACTTATAAGTCTGCGAGGTAAAAAAACTATATAAATACTGTTAAGTTTCTGGCACATGCCGATCGTTTTGTGTCTTTACACATCAATGTATCATTGCGAGCTGCAGGGTTTAATTTGGATTTTTCTGTGGATGTTTTTTTTTTTTCTCTCATAGATTCTGTGACCATTGTCACGCACTGTACTGCTGAGAGACTGCAACGCCTGAAGCTAAAAATCATATTTGGTGTTCTACTGAAGAAACAAAATCACCGAAATCTTGGATGCCCTGGGGGTAAACAGATAAACATCAAATTTTAATTTTTGGGTGAACTATCGCTTTAAAAAGCTTAATACGCATACACCTTAAGAAGTAATTTATTCACTTTCTATTTCTGTCATACAGTGAAATGTGTACCCCTTATAAACAAACTGGATAGAATTACATGAATAATATTTTTCAATATACATAATATAATACAATATACAATGATAATAATGCATTTACAATATATATATATAACATATCACATTTATAACACATTATTGCTTCAACTGAATACCAAATGAGTTATGCAGCTCTCACATAAGGCACTACTGCACCACAAGAAATATATTATTACATGGTAATGATCATAGTCATCTTAAATAATCATGACAGGCCTAATATTACTTAAAACAGCTTTATTTGACATGAAATCTACTGTAGTAAATACCTTTCCTAGTAAATGTACTATTCATATATGTGCACATACACACAGTCTTTGTCCTTGTCCAAAATCCAATACATTTTATGTGATTCCTTGGGGCACAATAGAAACTTATCTTGCTTTGAAACGAACCATAAATTACATATTACTGACAGTAACTCAACCAAATGTCATAGTGTATTTATTTTAACATGCATTGTGATATCCACAGGGACACATCTCTTCTCAACTGATCAAAGACAGACAGCCAAGAGAGACAGATGCAATATTTCTTTTAGTTATACTAAGAAAAGGTATAAATGTGTTTCAGATGCACATAAAATGCCTGCTAGAGAATCTGTGTTTTCATTGTTTATAATGCTAGGGGCCTTTATTAAGCACATCTTCTGTACATAATTTCCAAAAAGAGTGAAAAGTGAAGAAGAAACCTAAACAACAATTGCCTTCACATGTATTCTCCTAACATGATCACTTGACATAAAACAGCATCAAAACTGTGTGTAATGTTATGGAATCAAATGTCGACCAATGAAGAGTGTAATATGACTGATCAATCTGCTTTGGGTGTTGAGCGACGAGTCTTTTTCTGCTTTTTGTTCAAAATGCGGTTTTATTTCTTACTTTTTTATTTTATAAAATTTACACTACATTCAGTGTGTATAAAAAAAAAAAAAAACAATTCATGAAGCTAGCGTAAATTTTTGTTTGATAAGCCGATAGCCTGTGCTTTGATGTTTTTGTATGTCAGATATACTTAACAAATAGTTATCAAATTAATACCTAAATATGGACATAGTTGTATATTTAAGTATGATGTCAGTTCCGTAAAGAAACTTATGAGTATACCTCAGATTAAACTACTACACTCGTAGTTTTTACTGAGACTAATACTTCAAAGTATACAAAATGATTTATTATTACTATAATTATGATTATTATAAAGCTATCAGTAATAGGCCTACCTATATAGTTTCACGTGTTAGTATAGTTGCAGTCCAATTTAAACATATATGTAACTAGTAGTGTACTCAAAAGTCACTATTTGTGATACTTTTATACAGAGCGGCGTCCAGAGCAGATCTACTGGAGTCATTGGATCATCGGCGGGGGGCACTGTCGCTTTTGATAAATATTTTTGACGCATTGCAACATCATAAGCATGGAATCCCGACCTAAATCTGAAAGATCCATATAGAATGACAATGAAAGATGTAAGGCCCGTTCACACAAGAACGATTACTTACAGATACCGCGATTCGTCCCACACCAGGAACGCTTCTTCTGTTTATTCTAAGCCGCACGCTCGTCTGGCTCTTTTAAATTCTCGAGGCGTTCACGGAATATTCTGATTGGCTGTCAAGTTTTTTTAAATCGTCACCAGCTGGAAAAATTTTTTTTTGAAAGTGATTCCAACGATATTGTTTTTCTTTGGCTTTATCGGTTATAGTTGTTGTGTGGCCGCTGCTGTTGTCTTAAATACTGGAAACGATTTTTAGAACTATATCTTTATCGTTACTTTATAGTTATCGTCCTTGTGTGAACGGGCCTTTAGACTTTGGTTTTTATTCAAAAGAGGCCAGAAGTACGCGCTGAAATTTGCTAAATTGCCGACCGGATACGGTTCCAATGATCTATATAGAGGACATTCTACCCTATGAATGTAGCTCCAATGATCTATCTATATGAATGTATTATATAAATATTTTTTTTTTTTTTTTTTATACCTGTCTTGATTCCTAATACACACAGATACGATTGTTAGTTTAGCCAGTTTAGTCCCAATGAGTACTTGGAAATAGTACACTTACAAAGTTATACTAACTAGTCCCTGATATTTGTATACTTACCTACATAAAGTATCCCCATATATAGAATATATGATTCACCCCCCCCGTAACAGATCTATACAGGTGGAGCTGGGGAAGGTGTAGGGTTTCTTAAGCACGTGCTACAGCAAGCACTAGCAAGAAGTATTTGAATGTTGAGCAGTGAGCTCATTGGCTGCTGATACAAAAAGAATTTTACTGCGCCATGCAATAAAAAAATTGTCTGCTCTAAAGTGATATTTAACGTTTGTTGTCTTCGCATATCAGATGCACCATATTTCTCTTCAAAATATTATAATATGTTATACTTTATTGTTGTAGGAGCAAATGTGGAAATGGTGGAAATTGAATATGAACATTAAATCATTTTCATACAATAAATATCTGAACAAAAAGCAAATTTGAATTTGATTAATTTGATTGTTGAATTTAAATCCGGAAACATAACATTGTCTAAAGAAACACCAAACGATTGCTTTGAGGATGAGGCATTTCATTTTCATTAAAAATTTTTCCTATCTCAAAACTTGCTTTTATTGTTTAAATCTTGAATTTTTTAACCTTTTATGGTTGTCGCTCTTAAAAGTACGGCAGGCCACAGCAAAAACCAACCTGCCTCAAAGGAGAACTGTTCAGATGGCCATTTAAAACTTTTTTTTTTTCTATAATGGACAACCACTGAAAGCATCATTGTAAAAATGTCAACTGTTTTTGTTCTATAACTGCCACCGAACTTATGAAGGACTACATGCAATATTTCCCTAGGAGTTTTTACATTATCACAACATTAGGCTTGTTTTAATGTCTGTCAGGGTTAAGATTTCTTCAGGGCAGAAGGATATTTGTCATTTAGAGCTACAAATGTGTCATTTGTTTTTGATTATGTGATTTCTTACATATGGTCTCCCAAAACAAATTCTTGGCAGTCGGACAAACAAAAGTTTATTGGTGGATATCAAATGTTATCCCATCATTTGATCCGAAAGCATGAGGAATTACAACCGAATTTATTGTTAAGGAGTGTATATTCATTTAAGATGAGAACTAAGGTGTGTGTGTGGTTGCCAGCAAACTTACAGTGATCCAAGCTCTGAACTCAAGTTATTTTCAAACCCAGGAGCAAATGAAACAAAACTCAATAATAACCATACAAGTTTGTAGCCAGGAGTGGGACAGTTAGTTTTTTTAGACCTCACAACATCTGTTTTTAGCAAAATACACTTAGGCTACGAATATTGTTCTCTCTCTCTGATCTCTCTCTCTCTATCTCTTATGGTTGGCGAACATAATGATAATAAATAAATAGCGATTCCAATATAGCCTTTCGTATACTTAGGAGTAGTTATTTGGGCGGGAACACTAATGAATAATTGTATTCTACCCTATGAACATTATTTACAGTAGTGGTGGACATGGAAGTGCAATTATATGCGATTCAGTTATGGTCATCAGGCAACTAAAGGAAAACAATTATGCCAAAAAAGATCCAGCTCAGTGTGGAACAGCATTTTGCAAATGAACTGTCTGTGGGGGGCAGTGATTATTTTTACATTTAAATATGATGCATTTTTAAAGACAAATAAGTTGGTACTGGGGATACAGGAGCATGAAATTGATAGAAATGTAAAAGATCAAAAAATCTTATTTTGCATCTACCACCAGCCATTGTCCTCATTAGAAACCTTGTCCAAATATTTCTGATCCTTAAAAACATTATGACTTTCTTTCTTTCAGTAAAACATAAAAGAAGATATTCTGAGAAATGCCTCAGTGCCTTTACGCCCAAACAATGGCAGTCAATAGTCACCACAGCTTTAGTTACTAACACTTTTCAAAATATGCCACTTTTGTGTTCCGCAGAAAGAGAAAGTCTATGAAACAACATGAACGGGTGCCATAAATAGGAATGACAGATTTAATGGATCCTATTATCTGTTCTTCATAAACTGCAGTATCTCAACAGCTTTTTTTTCAAAAAAACCCAGGTTTTTGCCTGTCCCAGAGGAAACACTCTTGTGGCATAGGATAGTCTATAGCCTTTTTTAAAAGACTAAATACACTCTCCCTGGGATAACAAATGTTTGTTCTGGACTATAAATCTTCTTTTTCATCAATACATTGGAATTAATCGGCTATATGAATTCCCATCTGTCCTGTCGCTGAAACATTCTTCTCATCTGTCTGGACAACTCATGCTGTGCACAAATGTTCTTTCTCCACCTCACCCTGCAGTTAGTTTTCCTCTTTCACAGACATGTAACAGTCCATATCTTGTTTAAATGGGATAGTTTCACCAATAAAAAAAAGAAAATTTGATGTTTATCTGCTTACCCCCAGGGCATGCAAGATGTAGGAATGACTTTTGTTTCTTCAGTAGTTAAACACAAAACAAAAATTTTTAACTCAAACTGTTGCAGTCTGGTCAGTCATATAAGTTAAGGGATGGTCATCATGGCTTTGAGAGTCAAAAAAATATACACAAAACAAAACCAAAATAAAACCCTGCGGCTCGTGATGATACATTGACGTGTAAAGACACAAAAACAATCAGTCTGTGCAAGAAACTGAACAGTATTTATATAGTTTTTTACCTCTGATTCACACCATAATGTCGGCGAACTGTCCTGAGCGTGTTCTCAACAGCCAGCGCTGACGTTGTCTTCTTTTCTTCTTCTTGCTTTATGGCGGATTTGCAGACTTATAAAGTGCTATTACCACCACCGTGTCTCTCAAGTGGGACCATTTGACACATGCTATCCTACAATCTAACAATTAGGAGTATCAATGGTCAAATTGGGTAAGCATGATAAACATGAAATTTGAATAGTTTTGGGTGAACGATCCTTTAATGGGGGGGGGGGGGGGGGTTTTTTATGTTCGTAGCATCTTTTCCAGATATGTTCAGTATGCTACTGAAGCTGGACACAATGTACAGAGACAGACCTTCTGGCTCTCCTGGAAGTTTTCCAGTCAATTCTCATGCCTCCTCCACCCAGAAGAAGCTACCATCCAACTAGTAGTACTGCACAGCAATGCCCTAGAACGGTGGCATTTAACATGGGCAAGCAGCACTCAAAAAATATTAAATATCTAGTTTCTCTGTAGTACAAATCAAGTCTTTCCTGTGACCCCAGTAAATCTGTCAGTGATGTAAAATGTAGTTTATGCTTGAGCTGAGTAGACAGACTGACACCAGGCCCATAAACACTGGGCAGGAAATCAGCTCATGCTTTGTCTGCACTCCGTTTATTACGGGGTGCACCCCCTTTTTTTTCCCCCCAAGTACAAGAAGAGATGGTTCTGGCAATTTTCAAAAGTACAGTTGCAAGATTCTCAAATTTGGCCTGCTGAACACCAATCTGGAGAAAATCCTGTGGCTTTGGATACGTATCTGTCCCACTACACACCCTGTGAAACATTGTTTTTTAAGTAGGAAATTTAAATGTTCTGATAAAAATGGGTTAGTGAAATATGTAAAACCTTACCCACAGCTACAAAAGATACACTGTTCTCGGGTGGTAGCAATGTACCATGCATTAAACATAGGGGTGGTTCTGCTTAATTTGGTGTATTTTCCTAAACATCATTATTGTTTTCTGTTAATGCATGCAAAAATATTTTGGTCAATAATAAAATGGATTGTGTTACATTGCAAAACAGTATGCATCTGTGAATCATATAAGGAACCCTCTATGTTCTGGTTATGCGTCTATCAACGGCACACCTCTGAAATGCTGCTGAAATGATGTATCACAGACAATAATTGTGGTCCATCAATTTGTAAAAACAAGCAAAAAAACATTGTACAGTAAACGTACAGTGGAAAGTCTATGGGATCATCAACACTAACTAAATTCATCCTGCTGGAAAAGGGAAAATTTGGAAACATTTTTTAGCACAAACAATAGACATTGTTTTATGCAACATTTAATTAATGGGCTTCATTGTTTTAATAATACTTTAAAGACATACACTTATTTTTTGATGTGGTTTACAAATTTTAACTGTAGTGTGTCATGTGAGAGCAAATGATATTTTAGAAATATTTTAAATGTGAAAATTTGCTGAAAGAATTTACTCACCTCAGGCTTCCAAATGTAGATGAATTTGTTTCTTCATCAAACAGACTTGAGAAATGCAGCATTACACCAACTTGCCCACCAATGGATCCTCTGCAGTGAAGGGTGCCGTCAGAATGACAGGTCCGGGACAGATGATAAAAGCATCACAATAATCCACAAGCAACCCACATGACTACAGTCAACCAATTAATGTCCTTTTAATGTCTGGGGTTCGGGTGGATTACTTTTATCCACTGTTTTGCACTCCTATTCTGACGGCACCCATTCACTGCATAAGATCCATTTAGTGAGTACTTGATGTAATGCTGATTTTTCAAAATCTGTTCACATGAATTAAACAAAAACTCATCTACATCTTGGACGGCCTGAGGGTTATTAAATTTTTTTGCCAATTTTGATTTTTAGGTGAACTATTCCTTTATACCTCTCAAGGCAGATCTAATGTAGACCTTGATATCAATGATTTTTATTTTGTACACAGATGTTACTGTCCATTCAGGTTTTTTTTTTTTTTTTTTTTGTGAATAATCTGACTGGTAAGTCTGATAATATTTATCTAGTGACTGTGAACAGCAAAAGTATGTGAAATCTGATTTTGTGTAGCTTTTTGCCTATGATCACTTTCTCATGCCATGTAAAATGTACAGTAAACACATTAGACAATGACAACATTAAAATCAGATTCCACCTGTATTTGATATGAAAAAATGGTTTTTTTATGATGGTATTATGAAATATTATTTTTTTTTTTTGCTTATTAAAAAAAATTTTTCAAATGGCCTATTTTTTTAAAAAACTTTAACAAAAACAAATCCAAGAATTCGTGAACACAGGTAAATGCACAATGGCTCACATTTCTTGCAAAATGAAGCACTGCATTTTCAAAATATCACAACACATCTGCAAAAGCAAACATTTTGCAAACACCTTGCCATAATATTAATTCCTGTTATATTTTTGTGTGTTACACAGAGAATTGTGTGTTTGTGTTTTGCAAAGTGTGTTTTATGAAATTGAAAACTCAATCAAAGTGCGAGAAATAGTGTATGGTTTTGCAGATTTGGTGTGTGGTTCTGGTCAGGTTTCAGAAATTGTGTGTGACAAGTAAAGATTTTGTGTGTAAGCAGTTGAAAATTTTTTTTTTTAATTAACCCAGCAGCATTCTTGGGTTGGGTTAGGTGAGGGAAAACATCTAAGCTAAGTGTAAAACAATAAAAGTCAATGGAAAGTATCCACCAAATCCCGATGTGTGTGTGTGCGTGTGTGTTGCAGGTTTGATTACTTGTGAGGGCCAATTTTTTTGCGATATGCTCTCACAAAGATAGAAACATGTCAGAAACTCAACTGCGAGGACATTTAAAGTGTCCACACTATTTAATAGGTCCTCATAAATTGGACAAATTCTGTTTTTTCATTAAGTCTGCTATAGGTTTGTGTGAGGGTTAAGGGTTAGAGGCAGGTCTGGTCTTATCAAACATTTGAAACCAGTGTGAAATTTCTGTACGTACTCTTAGCTATATACTGTAAATGACATACACAGAAGTCTCCTTTCTGATTATTTTGCATAGAGTTTGTGTCTTTTTAAAATTCCATATATTTAAAACATTTAAACACAAGTCAATAAAAATTATGAATGTTTTAAAACCAATTTATGAAAATCCCTGAACATTCATTTGGCGGATCTGTGGTATAAAAAACAGGAATATGTGTTTTTTAAATACTTGTGCTTCACATATTTGCACATTGGAAGCGTGTGATTAGAATGTTTTCTTAATCAGACCAAAGAAAAATGTAAATAAAAAAAAGTACATATTTTGTAAACCATAACTAGAAATGACCATGGCAGGATGACAAGGTATCATGCTGATCAGGATCATAAAACAGGAAGACAAACCCTACTGAAATGTTACATTGTGATATCTACCAGCTGCTTGGCGGGTTTTCCTCCAGGCAAGTCCAAGAAACTCGTTGCCCAAGAATGATCCAAACGCCAACTGCAATCAGTAGACAGACGTGAATGTAAAATGAGAAAGAAACATGAAAAAAAAGAGAAACAAATGATGCAAAATACTATGAAAAAAAAGAGAAAATAATTATGATGTTTTTTTTCCAGCTTAAATGACAAGAAAATATGAAGGGGAAGTCTGAAACCAAAATATTTCAAGGATCATGAGATCCTTATGTGTTGTGGAACACATAACCTACCCTCTCCTCAACATCATGCTGATAACTAATTGGAAGATCCAATCACTTTGGATGCAAAACTTCTTCATGGCCATCAACTTATGAGAGGTGACACACTGTAGCTATACTCATAGTCCAAGTCTCCAGCAGGGTAACTGCAGGAGTTGTGGAAAGTTTCACAGACCATCCAAGTTCACATATGGAAAAGAGATGTTTTGGTAACACATTTGCGGTTTACTTCTCACTGTCAGGCTGATTTTATTGTGTTCTTTTTCCTGCTGTGAACCCATTAATAATATTTGACATTGTATCAACAAAGAAGCCCTTGTTTATAATGTCTGAACAGCCTTGAGCTCATAGATGAAGTCACTAATGCAATTCATTAATTGGGAAAATGCAAGTTTGAGTATTACTAAGATGCAACCACTGACTGGTTCACTAGGATTGGTTCATAAAAATGGGGGGAAATTCTGTCGTTTATTTACTCATGTTTATTCCAAACCTGTATGACACAAATGAAGAAATTTTGTAATACTTAGTTGATGTGTAATTGTTGGAATAGTTTTTAAGTTTAAAAATTGGTGTATTGTATAATAAAAGTGTAATAAAAATTTGTATCAGTTCATGGACAATCTCTTTTGGACCAATCCAAAAGATATGTCAGTGAATTGAGGGGTGCATGGCCTAAAATACTTTTGAAAAAACTCACTTTGGCTACAAATTGAGTCCCACACGATTCAATTAGGGACATAGCATTTAATATTTACATACAAGATTATTCTGTATTATACAAATACAGAAATAATTATTCTGTGATGGCTGGCAACCTTAGTTATAGTCCTAGGTATCATAATAGGGCTACAAATGTAAGACAGTGCTTGGCCATTGACTGCCTTGTACTCTAGAAGTGTTTGAACCTGATTCTAGCAGTGATAGGGAGCCATTGACGTGAAACAGACATGCATTGTGGTGGGGAAGTACATGGGAAACTTGAACAGCCAGTCTGTAGTATTTGGGTAAGATGCACAGGTCTCCTCATATGCTGGGAGACTGGCCCAGGAATCAGTTGTAGCAGTAAGAACAGGTCTCCTGGTTAGCATGTGGGGTGCATGTTGGTTTAATTGTCAGTTTTCAGTTGTGGGATTGTTGAGTTTTTTATTGGTTTGATTGTGTGTTGCAATTTCAGGTTCTTTGGTTGGAATTACCAACAACATGATTTTTTAAACGAATTCATTTTTAAATGATTGAGCTAAGTAATATCTGCATAAGGATTATGACATTTTTGAGAGTTGATGTTGCTTAGTACAGAGAGAATAAAAGAGGTCCAAGTACTGAACCCTGTAGAACTCCAGTGGATAGTTTGATGAGAAGAAGAGGATCCTTTCTATCTGACAGATTCAAAGTCAGAACAACAATAGACCACATGACTTTCATTGAATTTCATCTTATTAATTCATGTTGTGTTCCATAGAATAATAATAATACAGGATTAAAATGCATAAGTGAAAAAAAAAGACAAAAGAGTAAAGGTTCAGTCACATAGTTTTATCATTGTTTGATAAATTTTCATTGGCACAATCCAGTCATTTAAGAATATTTTCCCACACATATTTTGTGACGGGTTTTAAGTTAGTCATACGGATTTGCCATGTTGACCAATAGAAACCGGCTTGGTTTGAAAGTAACTTCTGTATGAGCTGTGATTTATACATATCTGCACTATTGACAAAATACAATGAACCTTTTTTTGCCCACAAAAATTTGCATGTGCCTGCTGAGTATGTGACAAAATGATAATTGTCATATTCATAAAATGAGAAATTAACATGTTACAATGTTAAACTTGATACTGTACATGAAGGGAATTAAGGTGTGGGTCTATAATCACATGAAATCACCATGAAAATGACAAAAACCCACATCACAACACTTGCTATTTTCCAAAAGACAGTTAAATTATATTTGTTTGATTTATAGCATTTACTGTAAAACATAATTTCCTTGGCCATGACCATAATTATGTCATCTCTGAGCACAGGGTAAATCATAAAGTCAATATCTTTGTGCATTTAAGGGTTTTGAGAAGGGTGTGGTGAAATCCAAAACTGCATTTAAAAATTGTATTTCAGATAAAAGTGAGTACCCTATAGTGTTGTTTCTGGCGGCCTGTTTTAATTTTAGTTTTAGTCACGTTCATACTCTTTTTAGTCTAGTCAAGTTTTAGTCGACGAAAACTGATGACATTTTAGTCTAGTTTTAGCCAATGAAAATGGTATTTTAGCCTCTTTTTCGTAATGCAATTTAATTTAACCCAGTCAATATAGTACAAGTACCTAGAAGTATAGACGAAACCAAAATTTTATTTTAGCCAAACCCATTTCAAATAAGGTTTTCTTATTATATTATTATTACCTTATAGACTTAAGAATACATCCATTCCAGACACAGAAGACTTGAATTTACAACATTTATTTTACCAACCAAACATGTACAAGTACAAACAAATAAATTTAAATAAAATAAATAAAAACAATAAATAAAATAAACAATTTTTAAAAATCTGCAAATTTTTCTCCCAATGACGAACCCCGGCTGGCCGGCCATCGGTCCCTTTCTCTGTGTCAAGGGCTGATTTATACTCGACAAGTCCGCAAGTTCGTTTTGGGTGACCTTGGAAAATATGACATCATCATGGTGTTGCCGGAAGTTCGCTTTGAGTGTGTGCAAACTAATTTTGTGTGGCGGAGTGCACAGCATTTTTTGTAACTTTACGCATAGCTCCGCATCCGAACATGCACGTCTGTGCCGGCGTTTGTGTGAAACTAAAGCAGTTTAATGTGAGGTTCAAACTCCATCAGGTGCTTTCTGACGGAAAACGTTTGTTTGGAAAAAAAAGTTTGCATAGTTTGTCCATGGCTTCTTATTTGAAGTACGTTTTATTTTTTAATAGAATTAGAATTCATTTAGATATTAATTATACACTATGTGCTTAAAGTTGTCTTGTGTTTGATGCGAAATACATCCAATAGTTTAAGATTGTTTTAAGTTTGTACATAAAGAAATTATTCATTCATCAACTCATTCATCACAAGACTTGTACTGGCAAATAACTTCTTCTCACCGGTGATTCCCGACGGTTTTAGAGGACAATTACTCCTCATCGCTCCCCTGTTTCAAAGAATAGTACAATGGCGAACGTGACAAGTATGAAAAGCCTTGTCCATTTGGGAAGGAGCACTCGCAGTCAGCGGAGCCAGGCGAAAGTATAAATCCTGCTTAACTTTGTTTGTTGTCGTCTTCTAAATAATCCCATGAGTGGGGCTTGTGGAAGTGACGTTAGTTGCGTCTGCGCAGTGAGACATAGGAAACAAAAAAAACTGCAAAATAAAAATAACGCGACTAAATGACACGAGAGAAAACGTTATAACATTTTGTTTCGTCTCGTTTTGGTCAACAAAATGAAGAGACATTTTAGCATAGTTTTTTTTTTGTAAACCACATTTAGTCTTGTTTTTATTCGTCCAACTATATTGCATTATACATTTAATTATAGTCATCGTCACATGAACCAGCATTTACGTTGCGTCTCATCTCGTTTTTCGTCACATGATAAAGGTTCGTTGACAACGATATTTAGTCACAATTTTTGTTGACGAAAGGAACACTAGTTCCCTATCGATACTTCTCTCATACTGCATCTGCTAAAACGCTATGGTAAAATGTCCTTTTTCAATAACGCAGTGCAACTGCACGGCAACATCACGGGGTGGCTTTTCGATCCAAGAAGTGTAGGGCGATTTCATCCCTTGCTGTTCATTGGTAATTCTTGTGTTGGTTGGGTGAGAATAATGGCTGACCTTGACAGAAATGAAGGACACCGACAAGGTTCCCTTCCTTGATACTCCGGTCTCCCCCACCTTTCTGTTCGGGCCAGTGGTCGTAGGCTTTTCTGTGTGCAGTCACGGAGGCACAAATGTCATCCCAAGCCACGCAGCACTTCGTTCCAAAACGCTCTAGCTATCTGCAGCTGCCTCTAGTTGCCCCAAGTCTGTGCCGATTCAGCAGCCCGCGAAGCCTGTACCTGCTGTTGCCGCCGCCACTGCCCAGCCAGCTAAAGCCTAAGCCTTGATGATGTTCCCGCTCGGCCAAATGTTACCCATTTCCGAAGCGCCAGAGACCCCGGCCCAAGATAGCACTGGACCCTGCGCCTCAGGTGTCGTCCTGATCTATGAGACAGAAAGAGGGGGCCAAGTCTCGCTGCAGCTGAGCATAAAAGAAGATATTCTGAGAAATGCCTCAGTGCCTTTTCGCCAAACAATGGCAGTCAATAGTCACCACAGCTTTAGTTACTAACACTTTTCAAAATATGCACTTTTGTGTTCCGCAGAAAGAGAAAGTCTATGAAACAACATGAGGGTGCGTAAATGATGACAGATTTAATGTATCCTATTACTGTTCTTCGTAAACTGCAGTATCTCAACAGCTTTTCCAAAAAACCCAGGTTCTGCCTGTCCAGAGAAACACTCTTGTGGAATAGGAGTCTATAGCCTTTTAAAAGACTAAATACACTCTCCCTGGGATAACAAATGTTTTCTGGACTATGAAATCTTTTTCATCAATACATTGGAATTACAGGCTATGAAATTCCCATCTGCTGTGAAACATTCTTCTCATCTGTCTGGACACTTCATGCTGTGCAAAATGTTCTTTCTCCACCTCACCCTGCATTTATGTTTTCCTCTTTCACAGACATGTAACAGTCCATATATGGGCTGTATGGAATAGTTCACCCAAAAATGAAAATTTGTTTTATCTGCTTTATCTGCTTACCCCCAGGGCATCCAAGATGTAGGTGACTTTGATTCTTCAGTAGTACACAAACGAAGATTTTTAACTCAAACGGTTGCAGTCTGTCAGTCATATAATGTAAGTGGATGGGAATCACGGCTTTGAGAGTCAAAAAATATAGACAAACAAAAGCACAATAAACCCTGCGGCTTGTGATGATACATTGACGTGTAAAGACACAAAACGATCGGTCTGTGCAAGAAACTGGCCAGTCTGGTGGTGCTCGAATGCCACATATGGCTGACCTTGACGGAAATCAAGGACACCTACAAGGTTCCCTTCCTTGATGCTCTGATCTCCCCAACTGGTCTGTTCGGGTCAGCGGTCGAAGGCTTCGATGAGTGTTTCACAGAGGCACAAATGTCGTCCCAAGCCATGTGGCACTTCATTCCAAAACGCTCTTGCTCTGCAGTGGCCTCTAGTTGCCCCCAAGTCTGTGCCGATTCAGCAGCCTGCGAAGTCTGTACCTGCTGTTGCTGCCACTGCCAAGCCAGCTAAAACCTAAGCCTCGACAATGTTCCCGCTCGGCCAAATGCTACCCATTTCCGAAGCACCAGAGACCCTGGCCCAAGATAGCACTAGACCCTGCACCTCAGGCGTCGTCCTGATCTATGGAACAGAAAGAGGGGGCCAAGTCTCACTGCAACCGGACCCCCCCCCAAGCTCCATCTCTCAAGCTTCTAATCACTCTGTCCAGTTTCGGGTGCAGTTGGCGATGTGCTTGCTGAAAACTCTGGGTCTGTTCAAGTGCCCAAGCGGCGATCTGCTGTTTATAACAGGCAGATTTCAAAAACACAAAAAATTCCAAAAAGAGAGCAGATTTCCTCTTCCATTTCTCATGAGTACCGTGTCCCCTTGCAGCGACCAGGCACTCAAACTAATCCAATCCCTTACTTCCGGGGCCGAGGCATGACAAGCCATCCTCGGAGTGTCAGAGTGGTTTAGCGAGGCTATTCAATTCGCACGAAGACCCCCACATTTCAGCGGGGTGGTCCCCACTTTGGTTCAGAGCGCTCTGAAGTGAAAAATCTTCTGACAAAGGGAGTCATAGATACAGTTCCTCCAGCTTAGAGCAAGTTAGGCTTGTACAGCCGTTACTTCCCTCATCCCCAAGAAGGATGGCAGCCTGTGGCCCCATCCTTGATCTCAGATGCCTGAATTGTGCCCTCATGAAACGGCCGTTCAGAATGTCTACACTGAAGCAGATCTACTCGCAAATCCGCCCCAGAGGACTGTTTTTTTTTTTTTTCTCTGGACTTGAAAGACACCTACTTTCACATCCAGATAGCCCCCCACCACAGGAAATTCTTGAGATTCGCCTTCGAGGGAGTGGCTTATCAATACACAGTCCTTCCCTTTTGGACTGTCCCTGGCTCCACACACTTTCACAAAGTGCATGGATGTGGCACTTTCCCCTCTGAGGCAGAAGGGAATCCGCATTCTCAATTACCTCAAAGACTGTCTCATTCTGACCCAATCAGAGGTGGAGTCACTATCTCACAGAGCCCTCCTCCTCAGGCACCTTAGAATGCCTGGGGCTCAGGGTCAATTTTGCCAAGAGTGCACTGTCCCCCCAGTATCATTCCTGGGAACAGTGTTTGACTTAACCCAAATGAGAGCAGTCATCGCGACATAGCTACTCTGGTCATACAGCAGCTCGCAGCTTTCTTCAAGGCCGTTGCTCTCACTCACCCCTTCAAGCCATTTCAAAAGATGCTGGGCCTTATGGTGGTTGCGTCTCCAGTGCTACAGTTGGGCCTCTTTGTATGCATCCCCTTTAGTACTGGCTGAAACTGCAAGTTTCCATCATGCGTGACGTCAGGCCTGCTTATCAGGGTAGACCAGGCCTGGTGTAACAGCCCTGACTCTTTTGGAAGAATGCTCAGTGGATGGAACAGGGCGTCCCCCTGGGGAACGGTCTGCAGTAGAAAGGGTTTGACAGATGCTTCCAACATGTGTTGGAAAGCTCTGTGCGAAAGGAAATCCGGCTTTCGGCAACCTTGTCGAAAGCAGAGGACAGTCTTCACATCAACTGCCTCGAAATGCTGGCAGTATGTGGGTCTGACCTTCCTACCAGACCTGAGGGGACACCACGTTCTGGTCCGCTCACACCAGAACGTGGTGTCCTACATAAATAGCCAGGGAGGGCTTTCCTCAAGGCGCCTCTTTGTGCTGGTAGAGCGCCTCCTGGAATGGGCTAAGCTCAACCTGCGCTCGCTAAGAGTAGCACACATTCCGGGCAAACTGAACCAAGGAGTGGACATGTTGTCATGAAGCAAGGTCCCCCTCAGAAGAGTGGATGCTTCATCCGTAGATGGTTCAAAAAATTTGGGAGATCTTTGGTAAGGTGGAAGTGGACCTCTTTGCCTAAAAAGACAACTCTCATTGCCCAATTTATTATTACAAGTACAAGGATGTGTTGGCCCATGACCAGGGCTGGACTGGGACAAAAAAATCGGCCCTGGAATTTTTTGGTCCAGATGGCCCACTACCACTTCGATATATAAATAAATATATATATATATATATATATATATATATATATATATATATATATATATATATATATATATATATGTACTAAAAATTGGGCAATGAGAGTTGTCTTTTGAGGCTACTGTATATTAGTGGTGTCAAAACGATTATTTGTGCATTCCAAAATTAAAGTTTTTGCTTACGTAATATATGTATGTGTGTACTGTGTATATTTATTATGTATATATAATAATGTGTGTACTGTGTATATTTATTATTTTTTTGAAAATATTTACATTTTATATTTATATAATTTATATTATATAGAAATATATTTAATATAGAAATATAAAATGTTTTTCTTAAATATATACATGCATTTGTGTGTATTTATATATACGGTATATAATAAATATACACAATACACACACATATATTAAATAAACATAAATCTTTATTTGGGATGCGATATTTTGACACCACTAATATATATATATCTCTATATATATTATATATAATATATATATATATATATATATATATATATATATATATATATATTTTTTATTTTTTTTTTTACCTTTATAGAGGGCATTTTCCCCCTAACCTCATTAATACTTCATCTTTAATTTCAAATTCTTACATTTAATCTATAAATTAAATTTTAATAATGGGATTATTGTTATCTCTATGTTATCAAATTAAATCATTTACACTGAAAAAATACAATTGCATTGAATGATGTTATGAGATTGTTTTAAATATTTTTTGGAATATACAAACAAGAAATTATGGTGGACATTATACTATAAGAAAATTTAAAGAATTCTGTCTGCCCCTTAGGTGCGTCGGCCCACTGGGAAAATGCCCACAATGCCCGATTACCATCCAGCCCTGCCCATGACTGGCCCAACCTCCTTCTCTATGCTTTTCCCCAGATTGCCCTGATCCTGCAAGTAATCAGACGAATCACAGTACAAGAATGCAAGGTTCTCCTGGTGGCCCCGCTCTGGAGAAACCATCATTGGTTATCAGAGCTGTCGCAGCTGCTCATAGCAGCCCCCTGGCCCATTCCCCTGAGGTGGGATCTCCTCTCTCAGGAGAACAGGACGATGTGGCACCCCCGGCCCGAGCTGTGGGCTCTGCATCTTTGGTCACTCGACAGGAACCTGCAAGCCTGCTAGAGTGTGTTCTAAACAACATTTCTCAGGCTAGAGTTCCATCTACAAGGCGCCTTTACACCCTTAAGTGGTCATGTTGTTCTCCGCCTGGTGTTTAACCCGCAGCGAGGACCCGTCCATCTGTGATGTATCGGTGATATTGTCCTTCCTGCAGGAGCTGTTGGATAAGGGGCACTCCCCATCCATGCTCAAGGTCTATGTAGCAGCTATAACAGGCTTCTCATGCCCCTATAGCAGGCCAGTCGTGGGCAGAAAACAACTTTGTTGTCCATTTTCTGAGGGGAGCTAGGAGGCTGAATCCACCCTTCCCATCACTGTAGCTACGTGGGACCTGCCCACTGTTCTGAGGGCCCTGGATCGTCCTCCCTTTGAGCTGCTGCAGTCTGTTGACCTTCGGTCCCTGTCGTTGAAAAACAGTTCTGCTGCTAGCATTAGCATCAGTCAAATGAATGGGAGACTTACAGGTGCTCTCTGTGAGCCCTGTCTGCCTGGAGTTCGGGCATGGTGACTCTAAGGTTGTCCTGAAAACTGAGGCATGGTTACTATATACCTAAGGTGCTCTCTACTCTATTAAGGGCAGAGGTCATTTCACTCTTTGCGCTTCCTCCCTCAGAAGAGGACCAGGAGTTGAATTTACTCTGCCCCGTCAGGGCACTGAAAGTTTACACTGAGCGTCCTGCCCCGTTTAGGCAGTCTGAACAGCTCTTTGTTTACTTAGGTGGCCACGCTAAAGGGCATCCGGTCACGAAGCAGAGACTTTCTAAGTGGATAATTGACGCTATTATGCTAGGCTACTCTTCCTTGGGCCTGCACTGCCCCATTGGAGTACAGGCCCATTAAACTAGAGGCGTCACCTCTTATCGGGCTTGGTCTAGTGGCATGTACATTGCAGAAATTTGTGCGGCAGCCAGTTGGGCCTCACCTTCCACATTTGCTAGGTTTTATAACCTGGACGTCCATGCCTTGCATGCAACAGCTTACACAGTACCGCTCTGAGCTTGGTTACAAATATAACCTCGGTGCCCTGAGATACAGCGACGAGTACTGCGTTGCTAGCCATGCTATGCAGCTGCACGACCTCAGTTGTCGCTTTAGTCAAAGTAACATGAATCCTATGGCGAAGTGCCCGCTTATAAAAGCCAGATGGTCCCGCCCATTCTGGCGGGCTTTGGCGGGCTTTTGTGGCCATAGGTTCGTTCAGCACCGCTGCTGAGCCATTGGTTCATTTTTAAAGCATACTGCACGAATCAATGGCCTTGCAGTTACACTGCGTTATTGAAAAAGGCTTCAGTTTAGGAGAAAAACTACTTTTTCCCATAGCTTTTTAGCAGTCGCAGTTCTATCCCATATCTCAGGGAACCGATGTTACATTTATAACCGAGTACGATTCTGTTGCTAATACTGAGTGTGTGGTTTTCTCATGAAAATTTGTCTTGGAAAGATTTAGCTAGTCTTTGTCTATTTTGTTGAATTCTATGAGTTTTAAATAAGAGTCAGAGCAGTGGATTTGGCTTGGGTTGTTGGGGGAATTACTGCTCCTACCGAAATTAGTGTTTTTCTTGACAGACGATTAGTTTCAAATGACTACTTTCTTAGCAGATTACGGTTTGACTGAATGAGGACATAAGTTTATTTTTTTATTGATCATATGTAATTTTTTATTTATTTGGATGGGATTGAATTTTAGTTGAGATCCCAAAGGTATGTACAAAAAGATCAAGAATGTCAACGGGTCTCATAGTTAGGCAGAATACCAAAGAAAACAAATACAAACCAGCAACAAATGAATACCAAAGAAAACAAATACTATATTGAAACATTTGTCGATATGTGTTTATGAATTTTTTCTATGTAAGAATTTTTTTGAGATTTTTATGCTTTCAACAATTCCTGACATGTATCCTGTGATGCTGACGCTCTCAGTGCGTGTGCTGGTGTAGATACCCGTCACTACAATAAGCAAAGACAGACTTAACATGCCTGAAACCAGCCACTGAGCCTTTCTTCTCCTCATCCTCACTGCATCTACCAGAGAGAGAGAGAGTTTAGGAGTTAACTACTTTTAAATGATTGCAAATCAGTAACATAAATACAGTTTAAATCTGCTAAAATAGCCTACATAGTACAGGTTTCCCCTCTTGACTGACAAACTCAGTTTAGGTATGAAATATTTTTAAATAACACTCAAATTATGTCTCACTTTATCTAATTTATTAAGGTACATTTATTACACACTAAAACACATATCCATATGTTGAAGGTTGATGCACTATGAGGTTGTCAGACAAATAAAAACATTTTTCGAATGAAAATAATTATTAATGACGGGTATATATGATTGTCTACTAATATTTAAAATACAACCAATCATGAAAAAAAAAATCGTTCTATTTTACCTGAGGTCCCACTCACTTTACCTGAGCTGAAGTCTCTCAATACACAGTCTATGTTTATCAAATTCAGTAATATAGCCTAATCGATAAAATAGTTTCGACTGGAAACACATTTTATTTTAGTGTAAAAATGACAAGTGCAGGTCAATGCAGACATTCTGTTTCATTCATTAACAATAATACGTATTATACAGAAAATACTTTCTATTTTTCAAAATTTAACCTTTTCTTTCTTACGCTAAATGGTCCATATTTTTGATATCTGATTCAACACTTACCTGCAGCAGCGTGTGTAGGACTGGCGTCGCGCCGTGTAGTTTCGTGTGAAGGTGTGGTTTTTCTTATTTGGTGTTTTTTATTGTGCGTTTGTCATTTTTGGTGTTATTTATGATTGTGCGTGACTATGTGACTGTTTGAGTTTTTATTGTGGTGGCAGCGCCCTCCGGAGAATTCAGGGACGAAATATTAGAGTCTGAACAAAGTGATCAGTTCAACTGAAACTTGTCTTACCTGGTAGCGTTACGTGATATTATTTATAGAGTTTGAGGCAAAACGGACTGTTTTGACTATTTGATGATGGTTTTGTTGTAATGCTTCTTCAGGAATTGTTGCAGATTATGCTTTTTTGTCACCTTGTAATACTGCAGTGAAGATTTCTAAGCGTATATTTATTAAATTTTTTCTGTAAAGACACAAACTTTAAAGTTTTGACTGTAAAATAAAGTAACACTTTATTTTAAGGTGTCATTGTTACATGTGTAACATGTACTCACTATTATAATAACAATTAATTATGTATAATTACATGCAAGTAACTCTAAACCAAACCATATAATTCTAATCTTAGCCATAGTAAGTACATGTAGTTAATTATTATAACTCAAAATTTATATTTAAACTGTACCAATGACTAAAGTGCCACCTAAAAAAGCTATAATGGCTCAGGAAAAAGATTATTGTAGTTAGTTTATTAAACACTAAAAGCCATAAGAGTTATTAATAAGCAAAACGGTGCTTCAGTTTTCTGTCTCTTATTTCAGTGTCAAGATTATAGAGCAATATGAGTCTCACTACACAAATGGGCAAAATTATCACATGTTGATTTAGTCTCTGAACACTTGCCAGTTTCTTGAATGTAACGTGTTGCTGGGAAACTCAGCAAAGTGATGTTATAATACTGATTTGTATCAGTTTTTAGTCAAAGGAACATGCAAAAAATTATTTATGGGAGGAGGTTCAGATGTGTCTATTCTTTATTATAATGTTATTTTTTTTGTGACTAAAAACTATTTGAAAACTTGCCTGCTGTACAAGAGCAATATACCCTAGAGAGAAACAGAATACTTAAATGTATTTTTATGTATATGTATTTATGTACTTTATGTACTCTAAGGTATGAACACATTTATCGAAAACGGTGGTATAAAATAACAACACTGAAGGTGTTGTACTGCTTCTGGCCTTTCTGTATTAAGTTTGCAGCATATGCTTTTCTATCTGAGATTCATTTAGAAGTCACATTCCTGCCAGGCTGTAAATTATTTCTGTTGTTCAACACGCTCCTCTATGGATAGCAGGTGGATCTAGTGAGGAGTGAAAAATTGACTTTGTATTGTGATTAAAGCTTAGATTTTATACGTAATTTTAAACTCGGTCTGCTGTCTACTATATATCTCTTGCCATATTGCATATTTTATTCATCTCTTCTGCATACTGCAGGGTGTTTAAACTCACACAACAATGCATGATATATTTGATAGGTGTGAGGAGCCTGGTGGGTGATGTTTTGCCTCTGCCTGCAACTAGAATCTCCGGAACTCTCAGTGATGGTCAGGATTGGTCAATGTGGGTTCACTGACATAAGACTAAAAAACAGCAACTCAGATTTCACTGCATCAAAACTGATGAGACTGAGGGTGCTTGTAACACTTTTTCACTTTAACATCTTTAACTCATTTTCCCCCATGTTCATCTGCTACATATTAAAGTGGTTGTGAAACCAACATTATCCTTGAACTGTATAAAGTAATGTTAAGTAATGCAAGTAATGAGTGCTGTTATTACAATATGTTCCAATACCAGGGTGAAATGTTGATATTTCTTTCTGGAAATTGGTCTTTGTCACGTAAATCATTTAAATGTGTCACCTCTAATTTCTAGGTGGGTAACCTGACTGTGTTACAACTCACATTGTATAACCTAATGTATATAAATAAGTTTTTTTTACAGTGCTGTTTGAATGTCCATTATGGAATATTATTTGTTTTAAGCAAACAGCTGTCTGCTATAAAAACTTAGAATCCCGTCATATATTAACATCTAAATTAGGTGATTTGATTTTTTTCCCCTGTATAAAACAGCCCTAGTAATACATGATGTGATATTTTATTTAAGCAATACAGCCATCAATATAGTCATTGTTAATCTGGGTTGTTAAACAGGCAGCAGATACAATCAAAGACATAATGGATCATGGCTATATGTAACAAAAATAATGATCAACTTTTGTGTCATACTTTATTTTTGGATTTTAGAATTTTTAGAAAATGTTGCAAAATTGCAATAAAAGGCAAAATTTCACAGTAGTCATCATTAAGTATTTTAACAACACATGCTTTAACTTTTAAGCTAGGAGGCTGAAATTGTGCTCTGATATCCTTTGAAGTTTCACGGACCTGGAATTTCCCCCTCCTGAAAATCAAAACTGCAGTGCCTTTGACTTTTATAAAAGTCTTTCCAGTAATCATAGATGTTTTGATGCCAAGGACCCCAAATATGATTATGCCGTTATGAGAAACCCCCTTTATAGAATATTAAGAAAACTATACATTTCATGAGTAAAGACCCATTTAAACATAAAAATGCTTAGAAAAAGCAGGATATTTTAAGCATTTTGCCCACAAATGTAAATATTTGGCTTTTATATTATTACTGTATTGATACCAAAGCAAAGAATGAAACAATTTTCTGTAAATTATGCCCATTATTATAGTAATGGTGGATATGTAAAGCGCACTTGGCTATAGATTTTGTTTTTCTGACAAATTTTACTGTTAAACATAATAATAATAATAATAATAATAATAATAATAATAATAATAATAATAATAATAATAATAAAATTGCCCAGACCCCAGTTTGAAACCCCTTATAGTCTAAATTAGGTTTATCTTAGACTAACCCACAGGCACAATCCAAAATTTCATTAGGCTGTGTCAAAAATAGTGGATCTATGAGGGTTAAACGTGGCATTCTTAAAACCAAATACTGGAAATTTGGAATGAAGACAATAGCATTATAGTACGTAATTGTGCATTTGTCTTCTGAGACACATACTCATATCCTTCAAATTTGTCTAACAGATTTTTTTCCTTTGAAAGCACCCACCCTAATACCATACAGACACAAACCTGTACATTCAACTCCTGAACACTTACCAGGGGAGATGGATCCTCCCAAGCCTTACAAGGTCAAGGGCAAAATGCTAAAGTACTTGAAACCCTTCACAAACAGGCACCAAAGTTCTCTATAGACATGATCTGTCTTGATCATTTTCTTTCTATTGCTCTGTCTCGTTGTTGGTGTGAGATCCTCCTCAGTTCTGTGAACATCTTCCCCTCATAATCCTCTTCATAACATATTTCATGAGGGGAGGCACTTTAGTGAACAGAAAGCAATACATTAAACCCCTCCTGCTTTAATCCAGCTGTAACTACTTTGTAGGTGGGATATCTATCTATCTATCTATCTATCTATCTATCTATCTATCTATCAAACAACTCTACTGTACATGGTGTAACTTTTCCATGTATTTTTAAATGCAAATGACCTGCTGCTCCCTGCCCCCTTTTCCAGAATACTGTGCCTTTACAGCTCCTGCTTTAGATTATCTGCCAAAAACATCTGTTTGGTTTTGATTATCACTCTATCACTCTGAAATCATGCGCTTTAAAGCCATATCGGTTCAAAATTCTGATATACAGTTTTCAAAGCACACACATCTGAAGCACAATCTCAGAAAGCGGGTGTCACACGGTATGTGAGGACTAAATTCTTTCATGTCTTATTGTGCTTAAACTGTTAATTACACGCAAGTCCATGTTAAAAACACACAGAAGTTACAAAAACACAGTCGGTTTTGTCTGTGAAGGTAAACAGCTGGGAAAGAAATCGCATGCTTACAGTATATTAGAGCTGTGTATTAACCCAGCACATCAATATAATATCATTTTGATGTTGGATATGATGTCAAGACAGATGTTGCATTTTGGTTAAGAATAAAAATCGGTTGATGTCAGTATTTGATGCCAATTTGACATTGGCTTAACGTTGGATTTTGGTTACACAACCTAAAAACAACAAATATCAACATCAGCTGACGTCTGTATTGGACATCAAATTAAAATTGACATTAGACGTTGAATAGACACTGAATTTTGATCACCCGACATCGCAACCGAAATTTAACCAAATATCAATGTCATATGACGTTGTGTACCTGCTGGGAAGTGACAGCAGCATAATACACAGTACCTATACTGCTGTCTACGCTCTTAACATGACCAAAACAATCAAATAAAAGCAGAAAATCACTCACTGTTTTTTAATGATTTATTTATATCTGTATTCCCAGCACCATCAGTGGTGGACCCCCTGAAGGGGTGAAGCAGGACAATGTCTGACTCCAGCGTTCTGGCTGAGGAACAACCAGTCTAATACTACAAGTATATGACCAATTTTAAATGCATTTAAAGGTATTAAACATGAGCTTGTAAGGATGAAGGAACCCCAGATACTTTGATCTCCTGAGAAACAGACAGTACAAACATACACAGGCATCTTCGAGACACCCCACAGAGTGGAGATGCAGATAACGCCTCTCTTACATATGTATCAGTTCCTTCTCATCCCCTTACTTCCCTTTACCTATCCTCCCTCCATTTGGTTCACTCAAAATGGTCAATAGTATAATGTGCTACATGAATGCAAGTAATATTTATAGTCATGTTTGGTATCATTTGAATAGTCTCAGGGTGAGTGGTACAATGGTCTCAATCTTACAAAAGTAGACTAACAGATAATATAGATAATAGAGATCCTAAGAGTTAAGAGATATTTTGCTTACTGTAATGGGAGTGCCCTTTCCCAGGGTCTTCCATCTAAATAACATTTTGTTCCCACTGAGGTATAAACCACCCAGGTCTGGAACCTGGCTTAATGCAAATTCCAATTGTTTTTACATGCCTCCATTTGGGGGATGTTTTATCTTGGTGTTGTATTTAAAGGATTGCAGCAAAAGGGTTGGGGAGATTCTGTAGCCAGAATGAGCCCATAGCATGAAGTGTGTCCACTATTTTTGTATTTTTCTAAAAGTCAGGTATGCATCTTACTCTTAGATTCATCTTTGAGAATTACATGTCTTGTATTGATTTGATATCTTTGAATTGGCTATGTAATTGCCATAATACATATTCACCTGAGTGACAATAAATTGTTACATTGGATCTTATTTTGACTTATTCTGAAATTATTTTCTCAAGTTGATTAAGTGAAGGCATATGTTACTGCAAATCTGTGTCTAGGGTTAGTACATACTAAATCTCAAGTTAGATGGAGCATGGGGCACATCAGGTGAGATTATAGATTTCTGACTAACTGCTTGACTTTAGTTAAGTTGTTATGCAGTTGCATTAACTGTGGAGGGCTAGACAAAATACTATTGCAGTATTAGCATGGTTCGGGCATACTTCATAGTACTGGCCATAACCTCTGCTTATTGTCTCAGATTTAATTAAGTGGTACATAGTTATATTAATTATCAGGGGCTAGGCAAATAGTACTAGCATAACCGCTGATTACTGTTTGAGCTTTAACTAAGTTGTTACATGGGTGACTGAAGGGGGCTAAACAGAACAACTATTTAAATTATGGTAAGCATGGGTGACCTATTAAATAGTTAGTCATAACCTCTGACTAATGATCAGACTAGAGGGTTTGTGATTGTAGGGTACACGTTTATCGGCCGGCGTGATACACCCTGAGCGACATAGATTCCTAATGAACGACTAGTTTCATACCAGTTTCATTACAATAGGCTGATGCAATCAAAAGTTATTAGCATTTTTGGAAATTTGATAATTAACAGTTAATGAATGGCTTATTAGTCTTGACCAATAGGTGGCGCTGTTACCAAATCAATGTGGCATGGTCAGGGTGAGGTGATAATGCCACATACAAAGTTTGGTATCAATATGTCAAATATTTGCAGAGATACAGCCTCAGATGCAGTTTGGCACTGTGCCTAAAATTTTTAGCAGCGATGTACAAAAATGGTTTCACTTATCGACACGAAATCCATAACATTTTGTCACCACAGTCGGAAAATCATCTGACTCGATTTTGATGAAAATTGGACCAATGGTTGAGGAGGAGTTCGAAAAAGTAAATTTTCAACATACATCAAAATGGCAGACAGGAGGTTCGGAATGTCTAAGTGAAAATTGGTATCTATGTTGTCGGCATGACCCAAGGAAAATGTTTGGAAATTTAATAATTAACAGTTAATAAATGGTTTATTACTCTTGACCAATAGGTGGCGCTGTTACCAAATTGATGTGGCGTGATCAGTTTGAGGTGACAATGGCACATATATAGTTTGATGTAAATATGTCAAAGCGTTGCAGAGATACGGCCCTCAGATTCAGTTTGGCATCTTTCCATCAAATTCGTTGACGTGCTTAACGAGAACTGTTTCTAATATCGACACAAAATCCATAACTTTTTGCCAGCATGGTCTGAAGATGATCCAAGTCAGATTTATTGAAAATTGGACTGACGGTCTAGGAGGAGTTCAAAAAGTAGGTTTTCAACATAAATCAAAATGGTGGACAGGAAGTTCAGTCAATTATGGCAAAAATTGGTATCGATGTTCTAGGCATGATCCAAGGAATCTGTCAACATCAGTCCCATTACAATAGGCTAATGTAAGCAAAAGTTATTAGCATTTTTATAAATTTCATCATAACTTTTGACCACAAGGTGGTGCTGAACCCATCAGGGCATGGTGTTAAAGATGCTTTCCGAGTTTTGTAACGATACGTCAATGCGTTTGTAAATTATAGCATTTTATGACAAAATTCAAAATGGCCAACGCCCAAAATGGCTGACATGGGAAAATTGGGCCCAACCATTCAGAAGAAACAGTCGAGGGACAGATAAGGACAGCAGTTTGTAAATGTTTTTGCCTCGTTTTCTCATTAGACTACTGCGTGATCATCATTGCTAGGGAAACTTTGCTTTAATTACTGTGTGTCTTACCCTGGTAAATACGTGTGAAGTGGCGTTTGGTTTTGCGTTTGCCTATCGCGGGACTGGACAGTTTCGGTCTGCTAAATAGGGAGGCGTGACTATAGCCAGTAAGCCAGTAAACACTACTTAAAGAGCTGTTTTGTAAGCGCTTGTCAGAAGAAACAGTCGAGGGACAGATAAGGACAGCAGTTTGTAAGGTGTTTTTGCCTCGTTTTCTCATTAGACTACTGCGTGATCATCATTGCTAGGGAAACTTTGCTTTAATTACTGTGTGTCTTACCCTGGGTAAATACGTGTGAAGTGGCGTTTGGTTTTGCGTTTGCCTATAGCGGGACTGGACAGTTTCGGTCTGCTAAATAGGGAGGCGTGACCAGCTGACTTCAATCACAGGTAATCAGGCAAATATATAAGTGGTAGGTGTCACCGCGGCAGCGGTCGTGGCAGCCCTCGTGTGAAGCCTCCTAGTGTGAAGACCGACGAGTGTAAAGACCATCGACTCTACCTGCGCGACTCCACCGAGCAAGGACACTGACAGGGCACTTGAGTATTGCTTTCTCCCCTTCAATTTTTGTACAGCTCGTCCTCAAATACTTATTTTGGTCACTTGTAGTCACTATGTGCTTTCAGATCTCTACTATCACTACCAACAGTCAGAGAGCACGCTATGTACGTCGAAGAAAGGCCTGCCCGACAAATCTAAAGCCTGTCCCTCTGACCTCTACTACAACGCTCTCTATTCCAGTTGGTCTCTGGAACTGCCAGTCTGCTGTTAACAAAGCATTGTCCGCTGTTAACAAAGCATTGTCATTCCAACCAGATGACCCGACGGTAGTTGCTCGCATTTCAGCCTGTCTGAGTGACATTTCTAGCTGGATAAATGACCATCACCTTCAGCTCAACCTTACTAAGACTGAACTGCTGGTGGTTCCAGCTAACCCATCGTTTCATCACAACTTCTCTATACAGCTGGGTTCGTCAACCATAACTCCTTCCAGGACAGCCAGAAACCTAGGAGTTGTGATGGATCATCAGTTAAGCTTCACAGACCATATTGCTACAACGACCCGGTCCTGCAGATTTGCCTAATACAACATTAGGAAGATTAGACCCTTCCTTTCAGAGCAAGCCACCCAACTTCTTGTCCAAGCTCTTGTTCTCTCCAGACTGGACTATTGCAATGCTCTCCTGGCGGGCCTTCCTGCATGTACTATCAAGCCTCTACAACTGATCCAGAATGCAGCAGCGAGGGTTGTCTTCAATGAGCCAAAAACAGCTCATGTTACTCCTCTCCTCATCAGGTTACATCGCATCATATTCAAGGTACTGATGCTTGCCTACAAGACGACCACTGGCACGGCGCCAACATACCTAAACTCACTAGTTCAATCTTATGCACCCTCCAGAAGTTTGCGCTCTGCAAGTGAACGGCGCCTTGTGGTGCCATCCCAAAGAGGTTCAAAATGACTCTCACTGACTTTTTCCTGGACTGCGCCCAGCTGGTGGAATGACCTCCCGATCTCAATTCGAACAGCTGAGTCTTACTCATTTTCAAAAAAACATCTAAAGACTCATCTTTTTCGCCTGCACTTAACCAACTAATACTAGTACTTACCTTTTCTTTTTCTTGTCCATCATATTCAAAAAAAAAAAAAAAAAAAAAAACCCTGGCTATGTGTTCTGTACTAGACTAACTGAGACTTCTCATAGCACTTGTATACCGTTGTTGTTCTCTCGTTGATCTGATTGTTTCTACTGTTTTCATTTGTAAGTCGCTTTGGATAAAAGCGTCTGCTAAATGATTAAATGTAAAAATGTAAATGTAAGTTATAAGCAAAAATATGCATTTTTCATATCTCCTGACCGCTAGGTGATACAGTCCCAAAACGCTCCAGGTAGTCTCAGGTCATGCTTGTTATAACACACACCAAGTTTGGTCTCAATATGCCGTTGTGGAGATATAGCTCCACAAATTCTTTTGCATGTTATTCAAGAACGGTTGGACAAATCAACTTGAATTCTATAATTTTTTGCCAGCATAGTCTGAAGATAATCTGGTTCAATTTTCATGACAATCTGTGGAACGGCCTAGGACGTGTTAGAAAAAGTAGGTTTTACGAATAAAATTAAACCTTGCGATTTTTGCGGGTTCCTTCAGCTCGGCATGATTTTAATTTTCTGGCTTACGGTTCAAAAGTTATTAGCATAAACATGAGTGCAACTTTGGACAAGTGGTGGTGCTAGAGAGTTTGAGTTAGAGACTCCAAATTTGCTATGGTGACTTTTCTCACTGTCCTCTATCAGTGTGCCAAATTTCACAACTTTCCCACAAGCGGTTCTATGGGCTGTCATAGACTTGTGGCAGAAGTAGAAGAAGAAGAAAACCATGCTAACGGATACAATAGGTGCCTAAGCACCTTCGGTGCTTGGCCCCTAATAATGCCAACAAAAACAATAGGTGCCACTGCACCTTCGGTGCTTGGCCCCTAATAAGCAATCTAACGATTACAATAGGTGACTACGCACCTTCGGTGCTTGTCCCCTAATAAGAAATCTAATGATTACAATAGGTGACTACGCACCTTCAGTGCTTGTCCCCTAACTAGATAGTAAAGTTTGTAGTAAGTAAGTTAGTAAGTTGGCTTGAAAAAGCCTAGCCAGAAAGTTTGAAGTAATTTTAAAAGCTTAAAGTTTGAGGGTTTGAAGGCAATACAATTTAATTTGTATGTAAATAGACAGATAGATAGATAGATAATTAGATAAGAAATAGTAAACTAGCATGTTGCTAGCATGATTAGCAAAGTGACTAGTATGTTGCTAACATACATAACAAGTTACTAGCATGTCACTAGTGTGTTTATAGCATGATTAGCAAATGACTAGCATGTTGCTAGCATGATTAGCAATTGACTAGCATGTCATTAAAATGATTAGTATGTTACTAGCATGTTTAGCAAGTGACTAGCATGTTGCTAGCATGATTAGCAAGTGACAGGCATGTCATTATCATGTTGTTAGCATTATTAACAAGTGACTAGCATGTTGCTACCATCATTATCATGTTTCTAACATGTTGTTAGCATGATTAACAAGTGATCAGCATGTTGCTAACATGAATAGCAAGTGACTAGCATGTCATTAACATGATTAGCAAGTTACTAGCATGTCGCTAGCATGATTCCAGCATGATTAGCAAGTGATTAGCATGTAGCTAGCATGTTTCCACCATAATTAGCAAGTGACTAGCATGTTGCTAGCATGACAAGCAAGTGACTAGCATGTCATTAGGATGATTAACAAAGTTACTAACATGTCATTAGCATGTTTCTAGCATGTTTGATATCATGATTACCAAGTGACTAGCATGTTGCTAGCATGATTAGCAAGTGACTAACATGTTGATAACATGACTAGCAAGTTACCAGCATGTCATTACCATGTTTCTATAATGTTATTAGCATGATTAACAAGTGACTAGCATGTTGTTAGCATTACTAGCAAGTGACTGGCATGTTGCTAGCATGTTTCCAGCATGATTAGAAAGTGACTAGCATGTCGCTAGCATGTTTCCAGCATGATTAGAAAGTGACTAACATGTCACTAGCATGCTTCCAGCATGATTAGCAAGTGACTAGCATGTCACTAGCATGTTGTTAGTATGATTAGTAAAGTGACTAGCATGTTGTTAACATGATTAGCAAGTGACAAGGATGTTTCTAGCATGATTAGTAAGTGACTAGTATGTCGCTAGCATGATTAGCAAGTGACTAACATGTCTCTAGCATGTTGTTAGCATGATTAGCAAGTGACTAGCATGTTGCTAGCATGACTAGCAAGTGACTAGCATGACATTAGCATGATTAACATGTAACTAGCATGTCGCTAGCATGTTTCCAGCATGATTAGCAAAAGATTAACATGGTGCTAGCATTAACAAGTGACTAGCATGTTGCTAGCATGATTAGCAAGTGACTACCATGTTGCTAGCATGACTAGCAAGTGACTAGCATGTCATTAGCATGATTAGCAAGTGACTAGCATGTCGCTAGCATGTTTCCAGCATGATTAGCAAAAGATTAACATGGTGCTAGCATTAACAAGTGACTAGCATGTTGCTAGCATGATTAGCAAGTTACTAGCATGTTGCTAGCATGACTAGCAAGTGACTAGCATGTCATTAGCATGATTAGCAAGTGACTAGCATGTTGCTAGCTAATTAGCAAGTAACTGACATGTTGTTAACATGATTAGCAAGTAACTAGCATGTCTCTAGCATGTTTCTATTCTAATCCAGCTAAAACCAGCTAAAATCAGTTGATTCCGTAAAAAAAACAGGTAAAAAGCAGCTAAGACTAGCGTGAAAGTGGCCAAAACCACTTTAAAGCCATGTTAAAAGCTTGTTTCTAGCCTGATTAGCAAGTTACTAGCATGTTGTTAGCATGTTTCTATGCTAATCCAGCTAAAACCAGTTGATTTAGTAAAAAACAGCTAAGACCAGCGTAACAGTGGCCAAAACCACTTAAAAACAAGCTTGGGAGACCAGCCAAAGCAACCAATCAGCTTAGGCTGGTTTTAGCTGTAGGTAGTTTTTAAGCTTTGCTCGGGCAGTAGACAGCTTAAATACAGCTTGGTTTCAGTAAATCTGTGGCTGCATAAAATGCCACTTACGGCATTGATCAACATGGTTTCCTCTGAATCTGCAGAAGCAGGTTTCAAAAAGGTGATAAGAAGTTGTGCAATGTTTTGTCTGGCATAGCCTATCATTTTTTAGTCTGTTTTACAACACTGACACCCCATAAATTCACCAGATTTCGTTACAAAATAAACACTTTCGAGGAATTAGTTCACCCCCCCAAAAAATGAAAATTCACTCATTATTTATTCACCTTCCTGTCGTAACTCCCTTTTACCTCAGTCAGACGTAAGAAGACATGTTGACAACCTATATGCGATTTTCTTTTACGTTTCACAGACTCGAGGGTAGGCTAAATGATGACAATTTAAATTTAACGTGATAACAGGAACGGTATAAACACAGTACATGAACTGTATCGGCGAAGGGAGGGTCTGTTTTCATTCGGTGTTGCTATGACAACAGACAGTGCTCTGGAGAGCGCTGACACGCTCCAAAACAAAGTTGATAACATGCCAACAGACATGTTTCAGTGCACTGCGTTCAACTCATTAGATAAACTCTAACGTCAACACATCAACTGTTACTAATTAATAAATTTCCGAAAAGTGTTTAGTATCGTAATGCGAAAGGCGCAGTCAGCAGTGTCGAGCGCCGCCGATGATGATGAAGTGGTGCGGCTCCGCGCGTTCTTGAGAAGATACGAGCATCACTGCATGCAGACTGACAGCTGTCCCAGTGCAGTGCTCAAACAGGACATCCTTCACCACATGGTAAGAGAGTAGCTGCTTGAAGAGTTAAATTTGGCTAATGAAGTCGGCTGGAAACGGAAAAGTTATTCAGGTCCCAAAATGGTTCATTTATGAACTGTTAGCTTTGATTGTCAAGATTACTGGAAGACACTTAAAGAAACAGTTGACGGGAAAACTCAGTACTACTTTATTCTGTCATGGCGTTCAAAACTCGTAAGCTTTTCTTTCTGTAGTGTGTAACACAAAAGATATTTTAAGGGTGTTTAAGCTGCTTTTGTCCATGTAATGACAGTCAAATATACTTTGTCCATGTTAAGAAAGTGCTTCAAACCTTTCAAATGTGAAATAAATCCACTCCCGTGTGTATTTCTGTATTTATATTTTGTTTGTTTGGTTGGTAAGTTTTTTTTTTTTTTGTTTATAGCAGCTATATAGAAAATAGGCCTGCAACTGCAAATATGATGAGCCAAAATATGACACAAGACGCCAAATACACATAGTACTTCCGCAGATGTGCCTTTTACATTTTTCAGAACGTTAATTGAACGTTATTTGACTTTTAAAAAAGGAAGTTTCTTACAGAAAGTGTAAAGTGAAAGTAATGACTTCTGAAACATCATGATGTTTAGTCACATGATCTGCAGGAACCAATGGGATTCATCTAAATATTTACCCCCCCCCCCTCCTTTGAGGTGAAATGGACATGTGCATTGACAGATTTAATGAAACTCCCTCTTAATTAATGTTCTATTAAAATGTCTACTGCATGCATCTCCTTCTCATTCACTGTCTCTGTCTGTCCCTCTCTCTCCCCTGTAGATAATGCTGGGGCCTTCAGACACTGTTATCCCCAGCCTTCAGCCTCTGTTAATGGCTATACGAGATGAGCGTTACACACATGCACAAGAATTTCACATCTGGAGTCTGTCTCTCAAGCAAAAAGATATAGTTGAGCTGGTGAGCACCGATCCCACTTTACTGTATATCCTAGTTTTGTGATTGACCGTTATGGAAATCATTTAGTCTCAGGATGCTTGCTCCAACACACAAGAGAGAGAAAGAGCACACCGGGGCAGCCAAGTCTGCTGCAATACAACCCAAACCTTCTTGTGCAAAAAAAAAAAAAAAAAAAAAAATTTGTTTGGAAACATAATTAATGATTGTTCTGTGATATGTGTCCTTTATTTCAGCAGTAAATGAGGCATAACTGTTAACATTTAATCTTAACACCGGATCAATTTAGCTTTGGAAAGATTTCTGCATTACACAACAATTTCAGGTTACAGATTTATTTTTTTTTTTTTTTTCTGTCATCTCTGCATTTTGTTGCAAAACATTTTGGCTTTACATGTTAAATGCACCTGCTTTCTCTTTCTCCCTTTCCATAATTCACATTCTTTTTGTCTGTGCATTTCCACATCATTTTACATAACTAAGACAATGTCTTTAAAAACATTAATCTGTATATCTTTTAGGGTCAACTTCTTGATACTTTTATGCAGGGTCAGAAATTTACTTTCCCATTAAGGGACAATATTTGCATACTGGAATTGATTTCTTGATTAAAGGTTTTTCAACTGTATTTACCGCAATACCTCTGAGACTATGGCGAGTTGTCAAACCCATGAAGACCTAAGAGTTTTACTCAGCTACTGCCAAAATTTTGATTATTTTTCCAGCACTATAAGACTTGTAACTTCTGTAGGAACTTGAGAGAAACCTGAGAGATGACATCACATGATAAACAATATTTTATTTTGTTTAAAACTGATATATACATTATGTAGGCCTATCAGCAAACAGTTGAAGCCAACTTGCAGTGTCTTACCATTTTTCAGCCTTGTTTTGAGCCAATGGGGTCTTTGAATGCCCAGGTTCTCAATCTGAAAATAGCCTAGCAGGTAACAGATTAACACTGCTCCTGTCCTGTAGATTTTAATGTGGAACTTGAAGACTTAGTTTAAATTGTTCAGGTGTTTGATTTTAGTTGGAGAACAATGGCCCTCATATTTTAATTTCAACTGTAGATATTTCTATGTACATCACTTGAATTTGTGCTGATAATATCATAAAATGCACAGCATTACTAAAATCTAATTCAAACAGCACAATTAAACTTCACAATAAATAAGTTACACTCTTAAAAATAAAGATGCTTCAAAAGGTTCTTCAAGCGATGCCATGGAAGCACCATTTTTGGTTCCACAAAGAACCATTCAGTCAAAGGTTCTTTAAAGAACCATCTCTTTCTTACCTTTTTATAATCTGAAGAACTTTCTTTTGCCACAAAGAACCTTTCGTGAAACAGAAAGGTTCTTCAGATGTTAAAGGTTCTTTATGGAACCGTTTAGACGAAAAGGTTCTTCTATGGCATCGTGAAGCACCTTTATTTTTAAGAGTGTACATGAAAAATCCATCAAATCACAACTTCTGAGCTGATGGAGAAGTATATTTTAGAAGTATACTTCAGGTTTAAAACCAACAAATCAACCATGGATCACCTCTTAAATGTATAGAAATGGCCAAGTTTCTGTTTCCAAAATTGTGTGCAATTTAGCAAAATTATGCTGTAATATCATAGTGTTGGATATCTATGGGGTTGTTCAGGTTTATGTTTGCTAAGTTTTATTTGGGTTTTGCTAATTTCTCCACATTTGCTGAAATCTTATGGGCTAACGCCAGCTGGGGACAGCTGGCCAATTGACGCGAAGCATGCAAATACTGACAGGTCACCGGGCAGTATAAAATGCATGGGTCCGGACTGCAGCCTGCCTTCCAAGCCGTGCAGATTCACGGCCCACCAGGCGGACAAAGCCTATGCTGCTGCAGGGGAGGCAGTTTCTGCTCTTCACGCTATGGCTATACTCCAGGTGTTCCAGGCGAAACTGCTTCAATCCCTCGATGGCGGCGCAGTCGGCGCTGACGTCATCAGGGATCTGCTCGCGGCAACTGATCTCACGCTGATGGCTACTAAGCGATCGGCTGTTCCATGGGGTTCATGGTCGTCCTTAACAGGCACCTGTGGCTTACCCTAGCTGACCTGAAGGACGCTGACCGCAAGACGCTTTTAAACGCTCCAGTCACTCCCTCCGGCCTCTTTGGTGATGCTGTGGAATCGGTCACGGATCATTTATCCGAGACACAGAAGCGCGCCAAGGCGATGAGCCACGTGATGCCCCGTCGCTCACTCCAGTCACCATCTGCGAGGTCCCGCTCTTCTTCTGCACCTCGCCAGGCTCAGGGACCGGCTAGACAGCCCGCCGTGGCACCCCACCCCAAACCGGACGCTCGTTTCGGCCGAAGCAAGCAGTGGTCAGGGCCTGGAAGGAAACGTCAGGGTCAGAGGAGGAGCCCGCGCCGCGAGAGAGCCAGCATGCCATCCCCGGCTACCAAGCCGTCTTCCTGACGGACCGTTAAGGAGGAAGAGAGAGCTCGCTGGAGGCCCCGCCCCCAAGCGCCATGTTCAAGAGCATCATGATCCCCATGTTCCTACGGGCGACGATTGCTATGTGGGTTTAAATGCTGTTTGTGTGAATTACACAATAAAAACATGTATCCGTCCACAAAAAGAGCTTTTTCTTCCTCTTGCACCCAACACTGTGTCACTCGCCCTGTCTCAGAGCAGTGCAGAGCCACAACCCATGATTATAATGGCCTCTCGAGGGCGCGAGAGTGCCAACACAACACAATGCCCGCCAGTGATTCTAGCCACGCAGGGACAGGGCTCCGGTCAAAACACACCATCAGTGGTTACGGTGGCCATAGAGCAGGGATAGGCAACTTCGGTCCTGGAGGGCCACTGTCCTGCAGAGTTTAGCTCCAACCCTAATTAAACACACCTGAACAAGGCAATCAGTTTTTTCAGGATTACTAGATAGATACAGGCAGGTGAGTTTTTATGAGGGCTGAAGCTAAACTCTGCAGGATAGTGGCCCTCCAGGACCGGAGTTGCCTATCCCTGCCATAGAGCTAACGCGTCCGCTGTGTCACTTCATGGACACGTGGAGCGCTATCCCTGGCGTTTCACCATGGATACTGGGAATAATTCAGCACGGATATTCTCTTCAGTTCAAACGCAGACCTCCCCGCTTCAATGGCGTGGTCCCGTCACTGACTTTGCCCAAAAACCTTCCCATTGCTCGAGAAAGGAGCGATAGAGCGCATCCCTCCGAGCGAGCAGGAAAGCGGCTTCTACAGCCACTACTTTGTGGTGCCAAAGAAAGATGGTGGACTCTGCCGATTCTGGACCTGAGACCCATCAACCGAGCGGATCTCAGATCGAGCGGAATGCGCATCTTGAATTATCTGGACGATTGGCTGATTTTAGCCCACTCAAGAGATGTGCTAATCAGCCACGTGGAAACACTGCTTCGCCATTTGGATACGCTGGGACTGCGTGTGAATATGCAGAAGAGCGTGTTTTTACCGAGCCGGACTATAACATATCTGGGAGTATGTTTGGACTCGATGGCGATGCAAGCTCATCTCTCTCAAGAGCGCATAGAGGCAATTTCATCGACTCTGCGTCGTTTCAGACCGGGCAGGTCGGTTTCACTGAGGGAATTTCAGAGGCTTCTGGGACTGATGGCGGCGGCTTCTTCAGTGTGCCATCTGGGTCTGCTGCATATGCAGCCGCTACAGTTTTGGCTGAAGACCCGAGTTCCGCCGAGGGCGTGGTATTCAGGCCACAAGCACATTACGGTCACTCACAGTTGCGTCAGCACTCTGAGACCATGGAGCAGCCCGGATATGTTCAGCCCAGGAGTTCCCTTGGGTATAGTGATGCAGCGCACCGTGGTCTCGACGGACGCGTCAACTGCAGGCTGGGGAGCAGTATGCCTGGGCGTACCTGCCTCAGGCCTGTGGTCGGAGTCACAGAGAAGGTGGCACATAAACCGTTTGGAATTGGAAGCGGTGTCCTTAGCCCTACAAGCCTTTCGGTCGAAATTGGAGTGGCAACATGTACTGATTCGAACCGACAACACGTCTGTGGTCTCGTACATAAATCGCCTGGGCGGCGTGCGTTCCAGAGCTCTATTCAAACAGGCAGTGAGTCTCCTGTTGTGGGCGGACCGATACTTTCTCTCCATAAGAGCGGCGCACATCCCCGGTATCCTGAACCGTGGAGCGGACATGCTTTCGAGGAACGGGATTCCTCAAGGAGAGTGGAGGCTTCACCCACGATCAGTTCAAATGATTTGGGATCAATTCGGGAGGGCGGAAGTGGATTTGTTTGCCACAAGCGAGAACACGCACTGTCAGGCGTTCTTCTCGCTATCTCACTCCCCGCTGCCGGGAGATGCTCTGACATCGCGTTGGCCGGAAGCCAGACTTTACGCGTTCCCTCTGGTGAAGATTCTGCCTATGGTGTTGTGCAAAATCAGGAAGGAGAGAGCGTCAGTTATACTCGTGGCCCCGAACTGGCCGAATCAGCCCTGGTTCGCGGACCTGAGAGAGTTAGTGGTGGCTCCCCAATGGCAAATTCCCCTCAGGAAGGACCTGCTGTCTCTGGCGAACGGCACGATATGGCACCCCAGCCCCGAGCTGTGGAACCTTCATGTGTGGCCGCTGCGGGGACCCTAAATGAGCGGGACGCTCTGCATTCACGAGTGCTGAGCACACTTACGGAGGCGCGCGCGCCGTCTACCAGGCGGCTCTACGCTCTGAAGTGGGGAGTTTTCACAAAATGGTGCCAGGACATTGGTATTGACCAGGGGACCTGTTCCGTGTCGGATGTTTTGCGCTTTCTACAGCACAGATTGGATTGCGGGAGTTTGCCATCCACGCTGAAGGTGTATGTGGCCGCTATTGCTGCTTTTCATTCCCCGGTTGACGGGCAATCGATCGGTAAGCACGCTCTAGTTATCAGTTTTCTCAGGGGAGCAAGGTGATTGAGTCCTTCATGGCCGCCCTCCGTACCGACGTGGGATCTAGCTCGAGTTTTGAGGGCACTATCTCTACCACCGTTCGAGCCCTTAGCTTCGATTGGGGTTAAGGAGCTTTCCCTGAAGACGGCCTTGCTTCTTGCTCTCGCCTCGGCGAAGCGCATTGGAGACTTACACACGTTTTCGGTGAATGACGATTGAATCTGTTTCGGACCTGGCGACTGTAATGTCACTCTCCGGCCGAGACCAGGTTACATGCCGAAGTCACTCAATACACCGTTTAGAGCACAGGTTGTTTCCCTGCCCGCCTTATCTGCTGAGCCGCCAGCCTTGCGTGACGCTGATGCTCAGAGCACTGTCTGCCCTGTTAGAGCTTTGCGGATATATGTGGATTGCTCTGCCGCCTTTCGTCAGTCAGACCAGCTGTTTGTGTGCTTTGGTGGATGTAATAAGGGACATGCTGTTTCAAAACAGAGACTTTCTCACTGGATTGTGGATGCTATTACGTTAGTTTACGAATGCCAGGGGAAAAATTGTCCCCTCAACATCAAAGCTCATTCTGTGAGGGCAATTGCTTCCTCATGGACCTGGGCTAGAGGTATGTCTATCCAGGATTTATGTCTTGCTGCTGGCTAGTCTTCACAGAACACATTCGCCAGGTTTTACAAGCTGGATGTACCCTCTGTAGCATCACATGTACTTCGGTGAGTTAAGTTTCATTCATATGTTGTGAACTGTTATAACCAGCTATACAGTAGTAACCATAGCTGCTAACTCTGTGTTATGGTTTATAAGATTATGCAGTTGTCACCGCAAACGCTGTCGACTCTATTTGTATAACTCTCATGCTTGAGTGCTCATTGTGTTGTAGACTATTCAGTGCAGCCTTCGTGTTCATTGCATGAAGATATGCAAATTTTGTTAGGGTCGGAGCAGATGTTTCATTGGTCTAGTTCTGCCTATCAGATGCGAGTACTCTTAGTGACGCGGCTATTGGCTAGAACTGTCTTGCTTATGTGTGGGTGTGATTGACCCCGTTCAGGGCTTATCTTCACTGCTCTCACGGCGGGATTTAATACGGTTCCCATATACGTCTTAGCTAACGTAATGTTGAGTTACCCCCTTGATAGGGAACGCCTCCGGTTACTATCGTAACCTCGGTTCCCTGAGAGGCGGGAACGAGACATTACGTTAGCCGCTGTGGTTGCTGTTTGATCAGCTGTGCTAGCCTTCAGTCGTGATTCTGACATAATTTTCGCGCCCATGCATTTTATACTGCCCGGTGACCTGTCAGTATTTGCATGCTTCGCGTCAATTGGCCAGCTGTCCCCAGCTGGCGTTAGCCCATAAGATTTCAGCGAAAGTGGAGAAGGGAGGAGTTCCCATATACATCTTAGAAGATGTAATGTCTCGTTCCCGCCTCTCAGGGAACCGAGGTTACGATAGTAACCGGAGGCGTTTTCTAAACCACTCTGTATAACCGTTGAAAAGGCCCCTCTTCAGACAGCGCATGCTTCTGCTGGTTATATGTTATGGCTGGCTACTGCCACACTTTTATTATCCTGTGGTCCATACCCATTTTTATTCCCTTCCAGGGGCAACATGTTCACACATCAGCTCATATAAATCGGAAAAATCTGTCCAATTAAAAGGTGAGATTTTCTTCTAGAACAGCTTTGATGCTGTGAAAATCACTGCCATATGCCACTGACCTGCAGACAATGAATGTAAGGAAAACAATATGGTTGGATAAGCATGCAATTGAAGTTCTGCACTTGAATGCTGTTAGGACAATCTTAACATATAAATTTGGCACACACACAGATTTATATGTGCTGGTTAGACGGTTATAACAATAAGTGCCTGAGAGTTCTGTAAGAGGTCTTCATTTTTTAAGATGTTGATGCGATTCTGGGAGTTTTTTTTTTTTTTTTTTTTTGCTGTAGATCATCACTAATCTATGGAATGGCATTTGAGGGGAGCTTTAGATAGACTACAATAGATACCTGCATGTAATTATTACTCTTCTCACATTTAGACAGCGATTACACACAGCTGTTTTGTCAAGAACTACAGCTTTGATCTCTGTGTATTTATTTCATTAAGCCGGTTGAGTGATGTCTTCCTAATTGCTTAGCAGTGACTGTGAGTGCACAAATCAGCTATGACTATGATGGAAATTGTGCTATTATGTGGTCTTTCTGTTGTGTGCATTAGAAACAGATGTTTTATTAAAAAAGTATGAAATAAAGTTGCACTGAATGAAACAAATTTGTACATTTTCTGTAGAAAAAGTGAGTGTTGTCTGCATGTGCAAAACTCACCATCACAAAGTGTTGTGGGTGGTTGTCAGCACATTGTTGTAATGTAAATGAAGGAGACTGTGTGGAAAATAATAGTAATTGTAAAATCCATGATTGTAAATTCACCGCATCAGATGCATTTCACCAACCCAGCTCCATAATTAAATGCATATGTGTTTGTTCTGACAGTGCCTTCTTTTGGAGAAGAGGGGGAGGACAGTTTATACCTTCAGTTCACTGGAGCTACTTGATTGCAGACTAACTGAATGGTCTCTGGAAAGATTAGGCAAGGCTGCAGGCATCAGCTACCTCACCACTCTCTGCCTGGACTACACATGGTGAGTAGACATCTGATTGTGTATTGTGTGAATGTCCTCAGATGCACTTTGAATTCCTGAAAGCTTGAGAAATTGCACAATGCTGTGCATGTGCAGTCATCACTGTGATTGATATGACCAATAAAATCTCTTCAGAATCGGCTGCAGGACGTGGTTTGCACTTAACTGGTTTGGGGAAAAAAGTCACACAAAGTGTGTGCAAAGCAAAGCAGCAATGCTTCCATTGAACTATAATCAAAAAAGCTGTCACTGTGAATTACACAGTTTCATGGTTAAGCACGAGCTCACTGAGAGTGTCCTTGTAGGCTGCGTTTACATTTTGTGTACCACAAGCATTCTAGTTTGTAACTTGAAAATGAAATACAGTGGATGGTGATTGTAACAATGCTCTTTTAAAAACATGTTTTGCAGTCCCTTACGAAAAATAAGTTTATTCAAGTGTGCTATTAGTATACTTCTTTTAAAGTAAAAATAGGAAAGTATGCTTTTAGTTTACTTTTTATGTACTTCTCAGGAAAAGGCTTTATGTACTTCTCAGAAATATACTTAAAATGACATTTAAGTATACTTGACTTATACTTACAAAAAGTCTAAATATATTTGAACTAGTCTATACTTGTGCTCCTAGAATCCGTGTTTTCATTGTTATATGTTAGAGGGCGCTAGTACACATCTTCTGTACAGAATATCCAAAAAAACATTTAGTGAAGGAGAAAAGAAACAACAGATACTAACACATGTAATCCAACATGATCATCTGACATGAAACAGCATCAAAACTAACATTATGGAATAAAATGTTGACCTATGAAGAGGTAATAATTACAGTCAAGCTTTGTGGTGTTGATCGACTCCATCTACGTTTTGATCATCATTCTGAATTCAATTCATAGTCTTTTTTCAGCTTTCAGCTTTTTTCACTTACCCACATTAAAGTGTTTAAAAAAAGAATGCATGAAGCTAGAACAAAATGTTTTTGTTTACAAGCAGATACCCTGTTCTTTCTTTTGATGTTTTGTATGTTCAGATATTCATATAACAAAATATATACAAATTAAAACCTAAATAGGGACATAGTAGTATACTTAAAGTATGATGTAAAGTACACTTAAAGAAAATTTATGAGTATACTTGCAGTATAAATCTACTAAACTAGTAGTTTACTGAGACTATACTTCAAAGTGTACAAAGTATTTAATTAGTAAACTATCAGTATACCTAAGTTCAATTTTAGTATAATTGCAGTACAAACTACAAACATAGAGGTAAACTAGTTGTGTACTCAAAGCTTGCTACTGTTATACTTAAAGTATACTTAAAAGTATACTTTTATATACTAGAAAGTGGGCCAATTTAGTCCCAAGGAGTATTGAAACAGTACACTTACAAGTATACTACTAGAACACTGATATTTGTATACTTGCTACATAAAGTATACTTAAAATGTACTTGAACTTTACTTGAGTATACTGTACTTAATAAAATGAACTTTTTGGTAAGGGGTATCTTGATACAATCTCATAATATATTTTTAATAAACTGCCAAAATCCTGGGAATCAAACTAACATTACTTTTTATTAGGGGCCTTTCAGACAGAACACATTTTTGCATTTAAATGCATTGGTTTTCTGTTGGTTCCCTGTTGTGCTCACATCACATTTTTTGTGTGTGCTTTGTTTCAGTAGTTTCAGCATATATTTTTTTTAAGGTTTAATAATGGCCTCTATGTTCTCTCTGTCTGTCTTTCTCTCTCAGTGTGGAACCGGAAGGGTTGAAAGGTTTGCTGAGTGGAGGTCTGGGGGCCAGTCGAATATCCTCCCTGAGTTTGTGTTATTGTGGTTTGGGTTCATGGAGGGGTTGTATGGTTTGTTGACTGGTGGTCAACAATTCTGTGAGGTACGGATTGTTACAACCATTGATGCTTATGTTTCTCATTAACCTATGAGTCTCTGTGACTCCTGGGATCCATCAGCTTCTGCAGAAACATTTCATCACATATTAATTCATGAATGTGAGCTTCAGCCGATGACTGCTTACAGCTGACGACATCTTTCTGGTCCACAGGGGTTTTATGAGTTGATATGAGTAACAGGGCCCTCTCTTATGTGGGCTTAAAGAAAGGCTATTTTGACAATCCACTAGATCAGCCGCACACTTTCCACCACTCTTCTATGTGTGTTTTATGTTTTGGTATGATATGGTGCCAAGAATTTCTAGAAATGCCTCAGTCCTGCCATATCAGTTGCTCCACCCCTAAAGATTTAGTTCATTAAATGTAGTGTTAAGTGTAGTACACCAAAATATCTTTTTCAAGTTATATTTAGGCCTTTCTGTGATGGGAAAGTTAAGAGAGAGACAGGAAACAACAGGAGACGAAAGAGGAGAATAGGATCTGCAAAAAGGTTATGTGAACGTTCAGGACTAGGCCAATTAAATAGATTGTGTGAGTTGAGTCCAGCCTAATTTAAAGTGAACACTAGAGTTAATGTGGTTCAGGAGCTGCCAAGACTAACATATGACTTACTGTGGTGATGCTTCACAGTCAAGACAGTCATGCAGATATGATAAAAACTCTAATGCTATTCCTTTATAGCAGCAGTGGCTCCAAAAATATCCTTGGTTTCACAAGAAGACCAGAAAACTGAAATATATGACCCATAAAGAAAAATCAAAGAATTTGTGTGCAAATCTATTTGTGCACATATTTTAACTTTGTAAGCTATATTAGGACATCTTCCTGGCATCTCACTCCTGTACTGGGCATACACAGTGAAACTGTATAAGGCAGCCACTTGAGTGGGCCTTGTACTTACATTTTGGGATGCTGGAGGTACTCTGGGTTCTGAAGTTGTCCTTATGTGAGGGGGAATATGTCTCTGAGACTTACAGAATAACTCTATCTGGTGATTTTTTGGGATGTGCATTTACTGTAAAAAGCATAAATTCGAGGAAAAATGTTTCAGTAGGACCAGAGCAAGACCAATAACTTTCTAGTATATTTTCTATTAAAAAGGAAGTGTATTTCAAGTTGGTCAACAAAGTATCTCAGCAGGGAGTTGAATCGATACAGCCAACACTTCACCATCATGTTTGCATAGCTGGTGCTGTCTGTATACATGATTATCCCTACTGCTCACTGGCCAGTTGTAGGCTGGCCTCTAGCCAGGAGAGGTTTTTTTTTTTTGGTTTTGAAATTTGCTTGATATCATGCTGGAATGTCAGATGGAACAAAAAAGGTTATCTAAGCAGGGCTCAAATCCTACATGTTGTGCTGTCGCACAATAAGTGACATAATGGAGCACTCAAGACATGGGTTAGGTAACAATGAGGTGGTCAATACCATGGCAGGAAGGAATTATTTCCATCCATGCAATCCATCACACTAAAGCATGTGGATCATCTAACTGTGTCCATATTGAGCTTCAGTACTCCAAGAAGAACAGTCACAGTGAGAACAAAATGAGGCTATAAAATGTGTGTGAAGTTAATATTTTCAGGCACCCAGAAATTTGGAAGTCATCTCAAAGCACATGGCCATCCTGGGTGCACTTTTTGAGAACAAGCTGCTTGTAAAATCAGTTTTCATAAGACCATAATGCAATAATGCCAATAAAAAAGTACTTTATAAAGGTTCAGGGAAGCACTTTTCAGATGCAATCTGCATAGGTTATTGTCAAGAATTGAATTCATCAACCATGAATGAAGAAGAGGTTGAGCTATTGTGTTTGAGGGCTTCTGTAACTCAAGATACAATTAAAACACCTGTCTTAATGCTGTTCTACTTGCAAGTCATTACGATTGAGAAAATACAGCAACTTGTTTATTTTTCATCATCATTTACTGATAAACAGGGGCCTAATTTGTTGTCTATGTGTGTTTTAAACAAGGACCTCTGACATCAAGTCACACATAACAGACTCTATAGTTTAATGTTAAATGCACTCATTGGTCAATCCACATCTTTAGGGAGCTCTACCTCAATGGCAATGAGCTGCAGTGTGTGGGTGCCACCGATCTGCTGAAACCTGTGGCTGAAAACAGCCAAAAACTGGCAGAGATCCAAAACAGGACCACATCCATCACAGGTGTGTATGTGAGTTTGTCTGCTCTCACCTAATTCATTCTATCAGTAGTAAGACTGCTGAATTAATTGTGCCTCAGGGACTTGTTTTATCCTGAAAAGTCTAGATAAGACGTCTCTCTTAAGGCTTTTCTGTTTTTCTAAACCTAATACAACCTCAGAGTTCTGTATGGTACACAGTTGTGTATGAGTGTGATACATACATACATGCAGTGTGTAATATTATGGAATGGAATGTGTTTTTTGTATAAATTATGAGATTGATCATCTCATCATCCTTTTTCCATCACTTATCGGGTGACATTAAAGGGTTTAATGTAACCTCATTTTGTGCAAAGTGAAATGTCATTCAAGCATTTCTTTCTTTTAGATGAAACAGAGTTGATCTCCCAAAGGAGCAATACCAAATCTTCCAGACAAAAGAAAGCAAAGAGCAAAGGTACCACTGATTTTCCGAACTACTGAGTGCTATTCATACAGCCTATATTCATACAGCCTATATGTGGGTGTTCTTATGGTTTTTTGGTTTCCCTCTTGTTAAAACGCACTTGCACAAAACAGCATTTGGAATCAAGAAGTCACAAAGTGAAGCATGCTTAAAGAGCAACACATCATGCCACGATCGAAAGAAATTCAAGAAGAGATGAGAAACAAAATAGTTGACATGTATCAGTCTGGAAAGGGTTATAAAGCCATTTCTAGGGCTTTGGGACTTCTGTGAACCACAGTCAGAGCCATTATCCACAAATGGAGAAAACTTGGAACAGTGGTGAGCCTTCCCAGAAGTGGCCATCCTACCAAAATTACTCCAAGAGTGCAATTACGACTCATCCAGGTGGTCATATATATCAAGCAGTTTCTTTGTCCCCATCATTATATTACATTTTAAATGAATTAAATTTGAATTTTCTGTTATTAATAATTTTATTAAATTTTAATCGTCTCTGGGTCCACTGGCATAAGGGTGGGACAACTTGGTTTGCAGCAATGTCAAACGACAATGATCTACTTGTCCAGTCAATTCCCAATGAACAAAGTACCACCGTCATTTTTTCTTGTTCAGGAAGCTGTTTCTTTTGGCTATATATATCACAATAGGGAAGAAAAGGCTATTGCAACTTTTGACTTTAAAAGTTAAGAAAAAACACAAATAGTATGGTCTTGAAGCTCATTTTCTATGTCAGCTTCATACACATTACTACACGCGCACACAAATCCTTCTAAATGACACATATTGAATGTGCTCACACACCTGCATTGATAATGTTCTCTTAAAACCAATTCACACTGCACCAACAAACAGCAACAGACAATGTTTGTCAGGTTTTGTTGGCTAATGCTGTCCATGTCTGTTGGCAAAGGTCAGTGCTTGTTTTCACCAGTTGAACATGCTGTTTGGTGGGGCTAGGAATGTTTGAGAAGTGATATATTGCACTCGGTCAGCTGTCAGCGTTGATCTGCATTTGTTGGTGTGGTGTGACTAGGCCTATGGGATGCCACAACTTGTGGTTTGTGGTGTTGAGTGAAGCTGGTTGTCACTTGCTCAGTGTGGCCAACGGCATTTGGCTGTTTTCCCCAAAACTGCGCCATTACTCTATAGGCCACTGAGAGAACTCAGAGAGAGACGACTCTCTGCCACTGTGTGTGTTTTTAATTTATAGGCCTCTCCTAATGATTTAAAATGATCTTGTTTTTTATGTGCTATGTTATCATAAAAATGAATTCCATCTGTTGATGAATGGGGGGAGGCAGTGTGTCATGTCTTTTTGATGGATGCCAGATTAGTCTCAGCTCTGAATGTCATGTTGTGGTTAGGGAAGAAGACAAAGAAGAAAAGAGAAAAAACCAAGAGCGATCATGGTGCCGCAGGAGGCCCATGGCTAGAGAAGCTGCACATGTGTGATAATTCCATTGATTGGCTCAGGAAAGGAGGAAACAATCAATTTCTGGAGATCCTTTGCATGTAAGTGTCACCTTCTCAGTACATGACTGAGTATATAATGTCCAAAATGTCAATTGTCTTTTATTGGGGACTGGAATTGTCAACACATATGATCTATTTCTGACCACAAAACTTCACACAGATATGTTTGAAATGCTTTGACAGCTTTAACGCTGCTGTAAGCAATGTTTACTTGTACCAGACTAAGCTACTAAATTAGCTTGTCTTCGCCCTCGGTTTAAAAGTCTGCACCCTTGATGAGCATTCCCTGTTACCCTGTTGAAAAAGAAGTGTGCTTGTAGTGTACTTAAAATGATACTGTATAGACTGTATTTGCAGATAATATAATATTAGTAACATAACAGGCCACTTAAGTGTAGTTAAAGAGAACACTTCCATGACTGTTTCATAACATACTTATGTGCACTTATGTCATGTGTCTTATCTTATGTCATGCTTTCAAGAAGTACACTTATTTTGATGACTAAAGCACATGTAAGGTATTGAATTATAATTTTAACTGTAATGTTTTAAACAATATTAAGTTTAAAGTAAATATATTTTAAAGTACTAAATGTAAACTTCTTTATTGCAAATATGCAATTAAATATATATTTAAATACATGACGTACAGCATTAAAGTATATTTTAGTTGACCCTAAATGACTGTCAGTACATTTGGAGAAAGAAAATCAAAATAATTATTAAATTACATGTAAAGATGTCCTTAAGACGTACTTAAGTGGGTCAAAAAAGCACTGTAAAGTTCAAGGTTTAATATAAAATTTAAAAAGGGTAAAGGATTGACTCACTGATGCAATTAAACAGTTTCAAGCATGAGGCTCAATTCATTACAAAAATCAGCATGGCAGCATCAGGGTACAGTTTAGAGTAAATGGAGGTCAAACTAAATCTAAAATCTAACTCTAAAAGTCATTTAAGTATATTTGTCAACAGTCTCTTTAAGTTAGTGCCCATAATTTTTGAAACAATTATTTAAAATGTACTTTGACATTATTACAAAGTGCACTTTTTTAAAAGTGTCATGAAACAGTTCTCTCTTAAAGTGCACTTAAGTGACCTTCAGTTCATTAATTTTTATATTATCTGCATGTAAAAATACTTTTAAGATTTGAGGTACACTTACAGGTGCACTTCTTTTTATAAGAACATGCTGTAAGATTTAGCTGCGTCTGTTCTGTTTAGGAATAAATCGTCTTTTGCTTCCTATAAGTCTTTACTGTCTTCACATCATATTTTATGCACAGAGGTCAGATTCAATATAATGGTTGACCTAGTTATTAGAGTGCAAAATATTTCAGTCAAGAACTTCTGCTTTCAGTTCTCAGGGTGCTTTTTTGTCTACATATGATTTATCTTCGGTCAAATTGCTGATCCCAAAGCCGCACATAAATCTGCATTTACTGTAGGAAGTTTCTAGACAGATATTGACATGCGTAATATGTTTAATGATAACTATGATCATAGCAGCTATTAAAAAATTAAGCATTTCCCTCCTCTCTTTCAACAAACCCCAATAAAAAATGACTGTTTTTAGTGATCCGAAAATGTTCAAAGTAGTCTTATATGAGGCAATTCTTGCATCACTGATTTTTTTTCCCCCTCAGGTCAGAGAACAGATTTTTGGGCATTGCCATTACAGCAGCAAAACACGGCCTAGTTACGCAAGCATCTGCCAATAGATACGCAGCACTTGTTTATTTCCGCATCCATATGAACAGACTGCAGCATTCACTGCTGTTGTAGAAGAACCAGCATTTGCAAGTAAAGTACGCAAGACTTCAGAAAAGAAAGTCAAAAAATACATTCTAAACTATGTAACAATGTAAATTGCAAAAGTTTTATAAGGTGACATAAAATAATTTTTGCAAAATACTCGCATAGTGTTTGAAATACACCTGTCTGCTGGCACATAAACAGCTGTTTTTTCTATTCAGTAAATAATTTTTTTAAGTAGTTTTTAGTTGTAAAAGTAATTTGGATATAAATGTAGTTCCCTTTCTCATATAAATTAGACAACTTTCCCCATCTCGTGTCATCATTATGACCATTTTTATATTTATATCGGAAATAATACATTTCGTCACACCAGACAAGATCAGCATGAGAGCCACAATAGGAAGCTGCTGTTGTAATTACGCTGCTACTTCGCTTCCTGTAAAAACAGGAATGGCCAGAGAGAGAGTGGAAAATGATCATGAACAATTAAACTATCATTGTTTTTGGCGCAAAACAACTTTGGCTAACGTGTGAACCAGAAACTGATTTCTTTGGCAACACAGTGATATTTTTTAATTAACACTGATTAAAATACACTCTGTCAGCATTTACAATCAAAATCATGTACAGCTTTGTTACTGTTTCTCGGTGTGTTTGTGTTAATCGTTTTTTTAAATGGTAGATTTAAGATTGGATTAGCTACACTGAATAAATATTTTTAGCATATGTCTGAACTGTTGATCCTGATTCATCAAGTGATGCTCTTTGAGAAAATATGACATGTGCAGTCTCATTATACTGTATGTTTCTATAAATGTCTTTCAGTATAGTGAAGTTCTCCAGTTGCCTAGAACTGGATCTCAGTGAGAATCACATTGGAGAAGATGGCGCAAAAGTGTTTTTAGAGGACCCGAAGAGAGACAAGCACAAGTATGGATTTGAATCTAAATATGGAAATACAACATTAAGGCGGCAGCAGTGACCTCATGCAAAGATGTTACATTTATCCCATGTGTGAAATGTGAAGTCACTCATATATACTCATATTGTGTCCCATGAGATTTTAAATAATTTTTCCAACTTTTCGACAGCTAAACTATCTCCAATAAAAATCCAGGTTTCAACACGCATCTCCACAGAAACATTCAGGGCCATTTTGAAAAGTGCAAAGGACTTTAAATCTGGGAAAAAGAGAAGAAAGGACTAAGGTTGCAGTATAAGATTAGATTTATTATAAGAGTCATTTTTACAAAATGCTTCTAGTCACAAGGCTTCAAATCATTTTGGGGACACTGTATGTTCCCTTTTTACCCAATTCGCATTGAAAATGTAAATTGAATTTCATGGAAGTATGAATTTCTGTCTGCCATAATGCTCATAACTCTCTTATTTTATCATTTATAAAGGGAAAAAAGTAGTAGTCTGTCTGGAGGACATTGAAGAATATCGCTGAATGACACAAGAATGTTTTTCTACACTGTTTCTCCATGTTTTCAATTTGTCACAACAGTTTTTTAGAATCATCTTTTTATGTGGTCTTAATTGAATTTGCCAACATCCTTGCATTAAATGTGACCGCACAGCAGACTCCCAGATTATGAACCACTTATTGCGGTGCACCAGAAGGGGTTCGGGAAAGGATCTCATTTTATGTTGCTCCATTGGGAGCTTGAAATAGCAGAAGGATGTTTGTTCTTAAGTGCTTCTTTTTTTCTTGTCCCTTCAAAGTACATACTTGCTAACAGAATGTTATAAACAGTGTAATACATGCAATGTTTATATTTTAGAATAATGTGAACGACAGAGTTAGCGGTTATCTCGTGTTTTTTACTACTGTGTTTTGGAGAAGCAGACGGAGATATGTTTTCTGGTAAATGTGGTTTTGTCTCCACCTGTGGCCAAAAAATGATATTGCACTATGTCGTGTTAATTTGAATTGATTTACAATCCACAAGCTGGTCGCCGTTTTGAAACGGTTTACTTCTGCCTTTGTAGTGGAACATCACTAAAATATGTACATCCAACCAAACATGAAATTTTGACTGCAGAGTTTTTTTCTTGTCTAGATTGCATAATAAGGAATGTCTGATTGTCTGGCTTCAAATGGTGCCAAAAAATAATGGTCTTGCAAAATAAATACCAAACAATAAATATTAACAAGGGAAAAGAATCAACAGCACAACATGATTTAATTACACCTGACGGGCAGATTTCCTGATATCACTGATTTGTGAAAATACCAAAGCAAAATAATTTAATATCTTTTCACCCAATATAGACCTGCATTATACTTATATTAAACGTTTTATTGAATACTTGACTTAAAAAAAAACTTCTGACTTAGCTTAAATATTCCTAACATAAATGAAATGTATTCTTTGTTCCTGATTTTAATTGTATTGCTAGTGGTAAATTGAACTTTTATTAGTTAAAATCTTACAGTAAGACTAGGCTTAATTAACAGAACCTGTCAACCTGAAATATCTATTACATCTTTCTTCAAAACTTTAATAAAATTGAAGTTGTTTTCCTTACAATGGGTTTTCCATAAAAAGAACAGTCAATATCAATCCATTTATGTATAATATTTGAATTGTAGAATACCTGCCATAGTGCAGTCGTTAAGGTGCCTATTGTTTTTGTTATTTTCATGGTTTCCATGGTTGTAATTATTTTTGTGGAAGGAACTCAAAAAACAAGTTATATGTTGTATTTAGAAAAATATAGAAGACTCTCTTAAAGCTTCATCATTCAGTAGTTTGGATGATAGGTTACGGGGGGGGGGGGGGGGGGGGAGTATTCGGTTATCTCAGAAACGCCAGATATTCCCAAAGAACAGAATGAGCTCTCTATTGAACCCTCACGTTGGGTTCTGGTCATTGTGGTCGACCTGTGTCCTAAACTGTGAGAGAAAACAAGCTGTCACAAAATTCCATAATACACATCATCATTTCTGGACCACGATTAGCCTGTAGTTATATCGAAGATACAGCATTATATAGCTAGTTTATTGGACTATGCCCAGTGTATCTTGCTTGTAGACGGGGAAACATCCAAGAAGTGATTGTACAACAAGAAGTGGAGAAAGTTTGAACAAAAAAAACTATTCACAGGTTTTTTTAAACTGGATAACATTAGCCTAGCTATTTCGTATCTGATTTAAGATTTCAATAATTATCTTACAAATAATTCTTTTTAACTCAAAAATTGAGCGCCATTGAAACTAGTGATAATTGAATCAGCTCCTAAAGGAAATATGTAACCGGTCCTAACGGACCTTGAAAGAAGCCCTAGCTGTCCGCGTGATAATACAGAAAATAAAACTGACAACATGAAAACATTTGCCAGCACGTCTTCTGGCCGCGGAAAGATCATCGTCATTGTCCTCGCCACGAGGAGAGCGCTGTGACGTAATCTGTGGCAGCACTAAGCGTAAGGTCACGCATGAGCAACAAGCGTTCTCTTTCGCTGGGCATTTAAGCAACATGAGTGCAAGAGAGCTTTGTTGTGTTTTTTATCTAGTTTCCTTAGCCTTTTCTTAAAGAACCCGTCATATAGAGCTACGGTGGCTTGTATAATGGATTTTGGAGGGTAGGCACGTATGATCCTGGTTTCCGTGGGCATCCGGTTCTGTCAGGAGTGGTGAGTTAGGAAGAGTTGTGTCCCTCAACCTGCGTGTCGTTGATCGTATTGTGTTGTTTGTTTTGATGGAAGAAACGTTGCTCTCTTGTATAATCCTACTCTTTTTACTAGTAATAAACATGTTGTATCGCTAAAGGGATAAGAAAAACCGCATCCTGCTCTATGCTGTAAGTTATTGTTATGATGACAGTCCAAATATTAAAGCAACACTTTAACTTTCCCTGCGTTCAAAGTTGCAAGACTGTATATAGGTACGAGGACATCATAAATTCATATACCAAAATCGCTTTTTTTTTTTTTTTTGTTTGTCGTATCTCAAATCACTACCCGGCACATTTAGAATAAGTGATTATTTTTGGACACACATTTCGAGGCCTGTTCTGGTCCGTACAACCGCTTGCGGAGTAACACACATACTTCGTGAATCCGCCATAGACTTAAACTTGGATAAGTAGCTCCGGTGTAAGAATGTTCTTTCCCGCGGAGTGCGTGCAAGTGTCTGTTTATTAAACGCTAGAGCGCCTACTCCAGTTTACATAATGCTCGCTTTTAAAGCCGACTTCAAAGAGGCTGTTGTTGTTAAAATTGGCCTTGCTATTGTGACAGTCACTCTTCTTAATCTTACTTGTTCAGGCCTGAAATTTTCAGTGCAGAAGAAACTGCGATTATCAGGACAAGAAGCCGACACCAGCGCCATCTATGTGAACAAATATCACCAAACGAGGTTGAGTGAGTAATCTTATTTAGTTGAATTTTAATTTACTGATAAACCATGCATTGTTGAGCGCAAAGTATAGCAATCAGTACATAGGCCAAAGATAAAGCTCTTTGAATAACGTTTGATTAACAACTTGTTATTGTTTTAAACAGATAGATGAAATTGACTGAATCTGTAACCTGACACTTATTGTTTTCAATAACAAAAGTACCAAAGCCTGAAGCGGATTGGCTGTTGATTATTCGTGCTAATAATAGTTAATGCTTTAATGAGTGAAGTTTTTGTTCATGCATCAACAGTACAACAGCAACAGACTGAAGCGACGCGGGTAAATAGGAATTAAAATCAGTTTGGCAATCTCGAATATCAATAATTAAAATAAAAAAGAGCCTAATAAACTTGGATCTATTCTCTAATTGTGATGAAGATTTTGTGTAGAAAACTTCTAACCTTGACGCTTGGTTATCCAACACAGTGAACTCACTCAGTTATTGCAGACGGGATCAGATCCAACTCTAGCAGCGGGACAGAGGGACCCAAAATGCACAAAGGAGCGCAGAGTTAAATATGTTTCTTGGTTTAGATGTTTATTAAAAATAATGTTATTTTAATTCCCATTAATTCTTATAATGGGCCAATTTTATAATGGATGTGTGATTTTAGGTGTGGCCACAAGGAGGCGGTGTTCTTCCAGTCTCACAGCATGAAGGCTGAGGTAATGATGCACAGTCACTGTTTGCTGGTTGTTCAGCAGATGTCTCTTGTTAACTGCAATAAAGAATTACTTTTAAAACAGTTTTCACTCAGAATTTGCTAGTAAAGAAGTTCACTAATAGTTACAAAGAAATGACACACTGAATTACACAGACACTGTAGTTAGTAGTAGTATTTTCTTGTAAAATGTAGTCCAGAAATCTTTATTTACAATTTAAAAAAATATATTTTGTTTGTTGAACAGTGTTTCTCCTCTACTAACAATAACTTTCATTCACATTATACGTTGCATCTACATGACAGATTGTGTGAATGGTACTAAACGTTTGCAAGAGTAGGCCTGTGATTTTTAATTACAGTAAATATCATAAATACTATCTAGGATAAAACTGAACTTTATGACGTGTTTTGATTTTCTGAATGCAGGATGCCATGAGGCTTTACTATGTCTGCACTGCCCCACACTGCGGCCACAGATGGACAGAATGAGGAGGATAAAGCCACCTTTAATGACATAAGATGAGGTGTTTTTAGGTCATGGCCAGCCTGGGGTAGTTCCATTCCAGAACATTATTTCTCAGTTAGGGGACGTCTGTTGTGGAGTGGATATATCTTACTGGTGACCCAGCTGTAGGTCACTGATGCATTGTTAATAAACTGGTGTATCATTTTAGTTGTGAATTTTTAGTGCACAAACACCAGCTTAATTGCAGATTTTGGACCAAGTGTTTATATAGTTTTCACATTTTAAATCCACACAGTGTATTTTTTGATGGTTTGTAATAAAATATTGCAGAAAATGTTGAGTTTTTATTTTGAAAAGTTAGGGTATTGAAAAGGATATGGGTATAGTTACATTGCATCCAAAATAAAAGTTTTTGTTTACATAATATATATATGTGTAAAATGTATATTTATTATGTATGTATAAAACACACACACATGCATGTATATATTTAAGAAAAATGTTACGCTTATATATTAGATTTATTTATTTATGATATAAAATTATATATGAATATAAAAATAGACTTGTATATACTTTCAAAATATATGCTGTATGTGTGTATTTATATATACATAATAAATACATATACAAATACATACACAATACACACATATATTATGTAAACAAAAACTTTTATTTTGGATGCGATTCATTGTTTGACAGCAATAAAATAAAACCAAGATGTGATATGTGATAATTTTGGTTGCCAGTTCACCATTTAGTGCGTAATCACATTCTGTACACACATGATTCACTAAAATACAAAGGTGACAACTGAATTAACTCCTGAAAGATACAGGTAGTGACAACTGCATTTACAGAAATTCTACGCAGTGTGTATGGAACCTTTGTGGTGATATCAGTTTGGCAATTTAATTAAATAAGTTCAAGTCAAGCTTTATTTGTCATTGCCGCTACAATTGTGCGGACATTAAGTGGAACGAAAGTATAAACTCTATACACAACTAATCTACTGTCAGCTTTTGACCTATAAATATGCTAGTATATAAAATGTTTACGTACCTATAATCAACTAAAAACAAAATACAATGTGCTATACATAAACACGGTACGTTTACAACAACTGACCTACTGACAGTATTTTGAAGAGGAATATACTATATATAAAGGTATTCACTGCAAGGAGAAGTAGAGAAGTATTATCATGTAAATTCTGCTCTCCCACCAACTCTAGCTGTAAGCTGCTATAAAAAAAGCCGTGCAGACTAGAATTTTCTTCATATCGCCTTTCGGCTCACGACCTGGATTTCTGCACGAGACAGGAAAGTACAGTATGCGGAAGCTCAACATATTTGTCCCTCCCAGTCAGTCATTCAGGGCTATTAAACGTGTCAGCTTACAATCATGTACATTCGCTGTGGATATGGACTGACACACACCTGGAGAGCCCGTGGATATGAACGCAGGTAAAAGCCACCGTCCACCAAGCGATCGAGCGCATAGTATGTGACATTTCTAGCATGTTTATCTGATCGCACTGTTGTTTCGCAGTGGCTGTAGTGTGTCGTCGTGCTTGGAACGCCGGGGAACCTCGGGACAGGACCGAGATGAAGAGTCCCCGCACAGACTGTGATCATTCACCACACAGCGCTCCGGTTCTGGCGCGCATCCGCGAGAAAGCGTCCCTCAGCTCGCTCACATCCAACACATGCACATACAAGAGAGGGGCTTCGACGATATCGGTTACAAGTAAGATACACACTATATTTAATAGCCTATCTGACCGTTCTTTAGCTTATATCACAGTGTAATTAAGCTTTTTATATTTTGTAATTATTTTGCGGAAATGCTTGTAGATAAACTTTCTTAAAAATGAATGATATTGCTCTTTGCTTAGTTAATAAAAATACAAATACGATTTAAACAACTGAATAAAACCTACTTGAAGGATGTTTTCTATTTCATTTTCTAAAAAAAAAAAAAACACAAATGTCTAGGTGGTGTTACTGTAAAAAGAAAAAAGTCTCATTGATAGACTAATTCTTTAAGTAGCCTAATATTGGAATAATGTATTTATTATTATTTTGGCTTACTTTTGAAACAAATAAAAGCTAAACAAAAGCAGTTGTTTTAAAATATTATAAATATAAAAAAAAAAAAACAGTTATGACTTAAAAGGCTTAAAACAGATGAAAGTCATGAGGTGTAACCAACATAGGAAGCCATTGTTTGTCATGTGAAGAAAAACAAAACAATAAGTCTCCTGTAGATCATCAAGACTGATTCTAAAGGTGTTTTATTTATTTATTAATAATCACATATTTTCTTCTTTTTTACAAAAAGTCATGTTTTGTCCTATTTAAATTCTGCTGACATAACAAGACTGACTCCAATTTACACATTACACATCCACTCTGTCTGTCTTCCTCCAGCTTTCTGATCTCTGGAGATGGGATGGTGTATGAAGGGCGAGGATGGGGGATTGTAGGGGCCCATGCAAAGGAACACAATTTCAATTCTGTTGGCATCGCCTTCATGGGCAACTTCAACTGTGAGAACGCATCTACCTCTATAATCACATTAAATTTCATGTTTTAATTATTGTACATTCACACTATGTATTATTTATTGTTCGGTTGTGATGTTTAGTGGGTTTGTAAATAGAAATAGAGATCGTGCATAAGAATTTAATTGTACTTTGGCAATGAAGCAAACTATACAATACAAATGAACAAAAATACACACATTATAAAGACAATTTCTGTTTGTCTGTAGATGAAATGCCCAGTTTCTGCATCACTGTCTGCTCTGCTGAGATTGCTACACATCGGAGTGCTTCACGGTCATGTACAGCCCCAATTTTGTGCTTGTGGGACACAGAGACGTGGCAAAAACTGAGTGTCCGGGGAACAACATTTATATGCTCTACTACCAAAACTAAGAGACCAGTTACAAAATGAACTCTTTTCTGTGCACTCGTTGCATTAAATCCCTGCTGTGTGTGTAGCAATGTGTGAATGTGAAAATGTATGATAGGTTTATTTTTGCTCTAAAATTACATGTAACAGTCTTGTGTGCCTTGTTAAAACCCCTGATTAAAATCTCCTAAAGTACTATACTGATGGATTGATTTTTATCAAAATTTGGAACCAATCCTAAAGGCCATAATTAAGAGTCCTACTGGGGAATTAAATTATGAAAAATAGAAAATTCTGTTTATCCAGTAAGAGGATTCATCATTTCTTTAAGATTGGATACAAATTATAATAGAAATCGTATTAACAGTCCTTTATGATTTATGGATGAGATATATTTTACAGATGATTTCTTTAAAGATTAGGCTTCTTGAAATCTCCTAAATCACAGTTAAGTTAGAATTTATCACTTCTCCAAAACGTCACATAGTTCATATGGACTGTACAGTAGTGTGCAATAAAATAGTACTCAGGTGGGGCCATTAGGTGAGGATGTCATATATCCTAAAAAATTAAAAGGTATGCAAATATGGCTGTCTATTTTTGAAGCCTTTTTGTCCCAGTGACATGTCTATTTGATGTTGTGCATCAATGTCATTTCATGAGGCATGAGTCAATGATCGTCTTTGTGTCTGTGTTTAAATCATTAAACTCATATTTATTGTTACTGTTTCACCTATTGTATTTTCTTTCACCTAATTTTACATAGTAATATTCAATAATATAAATATAATTATTTTACTTTATCTGTCTGTTTAGTCATTGCACGTTTACTATTCTATTTTATTAGTTTATATGGTAGCACTTTATTTTATAGTACGTGTACTTGTACATATAGTGTACTTACAGTGTATTTATCTAAGAAAGTTCTAGTAATACAAGGTAACTACATGGGGTAGGGTTAGGTTTAGGGGTATGAGGATGTAAGGTAATTGCTTGTTATAAGGTTGTTGTAATTACAATAATAAGTAGGCCTACATAGTATGTACATGAGGAACAGGACTGTAAAATAAAGTGCTACCATTTTTATTATATATATATATATATATATATATATATATATATATATATATATATATATATATATAGATATATATATTCGTCAACTATACACATATTTAAAAAACTGGAAATTGCGTACTCTCTACATAATGGCACTAAAAGCCATCAGTTAGGGTTAGTTTACACCAGTTACAAATGAGCATGGTGACCATAGGAGTAGATGCAAGCACAGAATCCAAAAATTAAGGATTCTGAATTACATAACAAGAACTAATTTGCAATTTCTTCAAATCTCACATCTTTCTCACATATGATAATTTAAATTACAGTTAAGTTAATGTATGAAAAAAAATGACTGGTAGCTATCATCTGAATAGGGATTTAATTGATATAAAATATCGGCCTTTCATGTATTTAACATAAAACTAAATTTAATTTCTACAGTAGGCTAATTTCATACGCAAAATTTAAACGCGTGTTTTCTAACTCTGACGACGGGATAGATTGTAAACAACAGTACTCTCTGTCTGACGTTCATTTACAGTTTAGGAATATAGATTTCAAAACAACGTTCATTTGAAGCAGACAAATAAATTATATCAAAGTCTGAAGCACATAGCGCCAAGAAGCGCTGCAGTTATAGAGATGTGTTTCAACACTCCTTCAGCTGTATCTAGGCCTATAGCCTACTGGATATTTTGCCCAATATGTGCACGACACGCTCCCTTTATGCATCCTCCGGAGATTAGGGTTCATGTCCATCCTAAACTGTTTGGTTACTCATCTCCAAGTGTTTGTCGTATATCGGAACTCCTTAGCATAAGGTCTTTTTGCCTCACTAGTTTCTGACAGGCGTTCAGTCAGATGAATGTGTAAACAGAAGGGCGGTCTCAGGTGAGAGGCTTGAGTTTTCAACGGCTTCCGAAGAGTTATAATTGACTCCTTCGAGTTCATCGATCAGTCGAGAGATTGGCTGTGCTGGAAACTCATCAGCTCTTTATTTATTATTTTTTTTTTTTTTTATCGAGTTTTTTTTGAAGAATGAACGGGCATTTTCTGGGGCTTTTGGTGCCACTTTGCTTGAACTTTTAAGTTCTGTTGGACACCTTTGGAAGCGTCTTTGTATTGTTAAACATGGAGGAACTAAAAGCCCCCGTGGGTTTTTTCCACAAGTCCTCATTCAGCATCAGCAGCTTACTGCTCCGACACGAGCGCGCGAGAACCGACGCTCCCGCCGCGCCCGAAGCACCCGCGCTCCCGCGCCGCGAAGCCTCCTGCGCGCTCCATTCAGTCAAATGACGGAAAAGACAAGCCGATTCGAGAGCGGAAAGAATTAGCGACCGGACGGGGTAAAAAAGAGGCAGCTGGAGAGCCAAAGTGTGAAGGAACTGATGGAGAGGAGAAGAAGAGTAAACCCGATAAGCCTCCGTTCAGTTATAACGCGCTTATCATGATGGCCATCCGCCAGAGTCCGGAGCGACGGCTCACCCTCAACGGCATCTATGATTTCATCATGGGCAACTTCCCGTACTACCGAGAAAAACCGGCAGGGCTGGCAGAACTCCATCCGACACAACCTGAGCCTTAACAAGTGCTTCGTCAAGGTCCCGCGCCACTACGAATGACCCTTGAAAAGGCAACTACTGGATGCTGGACCCATCCAGTGATGATTGTGTTCATCGTGGAACCACCGGGAAACTCAGGCGCCGTCTACCGCGGCGTCCCCCGAGTCAAGCTGGCCATGAAGAGAGGCGCGCGGCTGACCTCCACCTCCACCACCGCCGGACTTGCGTTCGCAGGGTCGTTTTACTGGCCCGTCCCGCCTTTCGTGACCCTCCAGCATCGTCACCCGAACCCCGCGGCACACCACAACAACTACGCCGCGTCGGTTCTGTCCCAAAGCTCGCGCCACTTGAGCTCGGTCGGTCCCGCAGCGGAAAGACTCCTTCTCCCGTCCAGCCAAGAGGCAACTTATTATGCGGAATGGGTTATGAAACATCTGCCTCTGTGCCTCTGCCTTTCTCTGCGCCCCTGCTGCCCTTTTAATGTACTCTCCAATCAGTCCATTTACTTTTACTCTCATCAGGTGCCTCACACAGCGGGACTGTCACCCTGGTCGCAGGAGGAATCGTACCTCTCTCAAAACATCTCCTTCTGGACAGTTTTTTTTTTTCCCCGGGAAAGCCATCTCCTTCTTCTGAATACATTGGAGGACTATGTAACAGACATTCCCCAGTTATGTTTTTCCTCATTTTAACAAAGCCAGCTCCATGCCACTGAAAAGCTTGCAATTTTTTTTCAGCTCTTTGATCAAAAAGTTTTTATCTTTTAAAGTATTTATCTGTTTGTTTTTATTGTCATTAGTATTATTATTATTATTATTATTATTATTATTACACTGTCGGTTCAAAAGTTTGGAATAATTAAGGTTCTTTTATTTTTGAAAAGTCTTCTACTCAAAAATATAGTAAAAAAACAATACATTATGGTAGTATATGATAAAATTAGTATTATGAAATATGAGTTACAATTTTTTAAAATACTGTTTTCTATTTTTAATATTTATTTTAAAATGTAATTTATTCCTGGCAATACTCCATTTATCAGTGTCACGTGATCTTTTAGAAATCATTCTAATATGCTGATTTGGTGCGTTTTTTTATAAATTAATTTTGGTGCTCAATTGTTATTAATGTTTTCTTGATGTATTTCACTGTTGAAACATTGTTTTTGCTGCTTAATATTTTTATAGCACACAATGCATTGTTTTAGAATTTCTTATGGACTTGAATGTTTCAAAGGAACAAACATTTCTTTGACAATACTAAATAGAAACGTGGGTTTGCAGCATTATAATTATCCGGAATCCACTTCTTGGTCAATTTCATGTGTCCTGGCGGAATAAAATAAGAACTGTTTTCTTAAGCGGAAAATCAGCATGATTATGATTTCCTGAATGATCACATGACAATGAAGACCTGGCGTACTGGCAGATGAAACTTCAGCTTTGATCATCAAAGAAGAAATAGACTTTTACTATATTCAAATTGTAATAATAGTGGTGACCATATAAACTAGTCCTCTACTGTATTTTTTGTTATATAGATGCATCCTTGATGAACTTAAGAATAAAAATAAAAATAGCTTAATTTATTCCAATTATTGTGGACCCCTGTACGTGTATTAGACCAAGGGCATCATTTTCCATATTTCTTATGCAGTAAGTTTCATGTGAGGCCAAAGATTTGTGTCCCAAACAATACAATTTTCTTTTGTAAGTTTTCAGCTTCAAAAATCAAAAATAAATTCCACTGGAACCCAACTTGTTTACTCACAAGTATTTTCAGCACATTGACGGCAACATGTTAAGGCTAAAAACAGTGCACTGCAAAAAAGGAAGTAGCTGAAAGAAACGACCATGTTTTGGTTCTGCTAACCACATATGACTTTTCAAAAAAGCATGTTGATGCTATCTTGTTTGAGGCCACGGTGTTTCTTTCTTTCTTTCTTCTATTTTTTTTTTTTTTTCTTTTTACATGGCACAGAGTATTGGGTTACTTTGCCTATGTATAATGCAAAAAGATGAACTGGCATGATTCTGTCCGTACTTTTCTATACTGTCAGGAGTCTTTCGGGTGTGTTCTCAGTAGCAGTCACTGACATAATCCTGACTGGGTAACTATTCAGACAATAAATAGCTTTACCAGCCTGCAAGGTCTTTGGCCTGTATTTTGGCTTTCGGCCCAAACATGTATCCACTTAAAGGAAATAAACATTTTGGAGGAACAGTCCTTTGTTGTTCATGAGAATCAATTGTTTATTAATTGTTTAATAAAAACAATTTCCGCACTGCAATTGCAGACAAGTATAGTTTTTTCCACATATTAAAAATGTGTATGCGACAATGTTCTGATAAGTTATCATTTTATTAGTTTTTTTCAGTAGTTTCCTTTTTTTAATTTTTAGTTCACATCAGCAAGACTAAATGACTGAACCTGGTACAGTTTTCAAATTTATTTTCCAATGAACATAAACCTATATGTACACACACACACAAATATAATAAACTATGTTCATTTAATATTTTTACATTATAATAATGTTTATTTTGTAATGTGCTTTGATATATAATGACAGAACCGATAAAAAACCCCTAAAGTGCAAAGCGAGGTTTGGGAAATGGGGAGTTCAGTCACATACCGCCTTCGTCTAAAACTCATCCTGAATGAATAGGATCATCAATTTTATTAAACAATAAGAGAATTTATGAAATTTAGAATGTCAATGGGCCTAATGATTTCACATGTAATGTGATATTTTATGAAATGGTTTATACAGTCAAGGCCAAAAATAGTTGGCCCCCTTGGTCAAATATGATCAAAAAAGACTGTGAAAATTCATCTGCATGTTTTAATCCGTTTTGTCCTTTTATTTAAAAAATTTCACAAAAATTTATCCTTTCATTTGGATTTAATAATAAGTTTAAAATGGGGGGAAATATCATTATGAAATAAATGTTTTTCTCTAATACACATTGGCCACAATTAATAAGCCCCCTTTATATTCAATACTTTTTGAAACCTCTCCATATTGCCCAGTTTAAACAGGGGTCAGTTTAACAGGTCTAAATATGTTCTGTGTTGTTTTTGGGGTTTGTGTTTGGAATTCTTTGTACGGTTGGAAGATCCAAACATGGCCCATTATAAGATTTCTAACAGAGTCAGTCACTTACTGCTTTTTTTATCTTGTGTGGGTATTTACATAGAATCCATGATGATCCATGTATCTAAACAAGATTGTCCAGACCTTCAGCATAAAGATAGGCCCACAACATCAAAAATACAGCAGTATATTTCATGTGTCCACAATGTGGTACTTTTTACCCTGTTATCACCAAACCCATCTTGAGTGTTTGCTGCTAAAAAAAGCTCATTTTTAGTTTCAATCTGATCATAGAAGCCATTCCCATCTTAAAGTTCCAGTCATGGCTGATAACTGAATATGCTGGAGTTGTTGTGTTTTTGGATGAGATAGGGAATTTTTCTTGTAACCCTCCCAAACAACATGTGTTGATGTAGTTTCTGTTTGACAATTTTTTTAACGGGTTTCTGAACCAGAGACTCAAGTATTTTCTGCATTCTCCAGCTGTGACCCTTGGAGAGTCTTTAGTTACTCAACTCTCCTTCTCATTCGCACATTAGGACGATATAGACACACACGTCCTCTTCCAGGCGGTTTTTGTAACATTTTCTGGTTGGTTGGAAATTCTTAATTATTGCCCTGATGGTGCAAATGGAAATTTCTCTCTGCTCTAGCTCTTTTCTTAAAGCCACTTCATTCCCCATTTGTGAAGCTCCATTATCTTTTGCTGCACATCAGAAATATATTATTTGGTTTTTCCTCATTGTGATGGTATTAAGGTATTTGGGCTTTTGTTTTTTCCCTCCTCTTTATATTTCTGTGAAACAGGAAGCCAGAGCTGATGATTTCAATGTTTATAAATCAATCTGGAGTGCTCAAATTGTGAATATGAATGGGAATAGACTTAAGAAATATTTTAACTCATAAGAATTTATAGGGTGCCAATAACTGTGACCAACGAGTATTTGAGGAAAAACATTAATTTTTCATAATGATCTATTTCCCTCCATTTTAAATTCTTATTATCCAATGAAAGGATACATTTTTTGTGAATTTTAATAAATAAAAGACCAAAAGGATTAACAATGCAGATGAATTTTCACTGCCTTTTTTGATCATATTTACCAGGGGGCCAATATTTTTGGCCTCGACTGTATGTGTGGGGGCGTTACATAATGATATGAATAACAGGTCTAAAAGCTTCAGTTAATAGAACAAACCTGAAAACACTGTACAATGCTTTGTTTTTCACATCTTTCTCCCCTTCTGTCTCCCAAACACACACACACACACAATGTCTGAGGGTCCCTAGAGTGCGATCACAGCCTCAGCTCAGTAATGAAGTGGATCTCCTTTTTCAAATAGCTGAGGAAGGGAGAGATAAAAAGAGATGATAGAGGAAATTCAAAGAGAAAGAGAGAGAATTCAACCACAGCACACTAGGAATAAAAAAATCACTCTCATCAGATTACACCACTTCAAATAGACACAAGTGGTTTTTCACATTTGTACAAGTTGCGGTAACTGAGTGAGCTCGATGAAATGTGTTGCCCTTGAACCAAGGAAACCAGTTAGTGAGTACAGATTTCACCTCACAAAAAGGGCCGATGAGCAGACCTTACATGCCCTCACCAAGCCACCAAGTCTGTGCCATTTTCCAAATTTGTGATTCAAATAAATTTATATTCATTCTATTCATTTTTATATTCGTTATTGAATTGATAAAAAAACAAAAATGTTAGTGCTTTTAAGTATTAAATCCTGATTTAAAATTTTGAAAATCAAAAATAGTCAAGAATCATTTACAGTGAATAAATGGGGTAATACTTTTTTTTACATTGTCCTTGTTAAACATGTTACATGTACTTACTATAGAAAAACTGTAAATACTAACCTTAAACCTAACATGCTAACAAGTATATTATATTATTTTGTTAAATAATAGTACTCAGTATAGGAAAAATTAAAATATGCTGTAAATTTCTCATGAGAAAAGACTTGGAGAAATGTAGCATTGCATCACTTGCTCATCAGTAGATCCTCAGTGAATGGGTACCGTCAGAATGAGAGTCCAAACAGCTGATAAAACATCACAATAATCCACACATGACTCCAGTCAAACATTAATGAAGTAAAAGCTTCTGGCCAGTAAAAATTATGCCCTGTTGTCCTCTCACTGCTCTATCTGTGCATATTACTCGCCTGATTCAGATGAGACCAGGTTTTTTTTTTTTTCACTGGAGAAAGCAATATTATGGATAGAAGAATCATATTTTGGCCATTTTTTTTTTTTTTTTTTTTTTTTTTTTTTGCTTTTGTTAATTGTATAATAATAAAAAAAGAAACAATTTGACAAAAAGAATAGAGAAGCATGTGTTAGTGCTAGCATTAGTGTTATAGTGTTAGTTTTTTTAGTTAGTAAATGAATTGAGTGCAAGTCTCAAATGGGCAAGTTTGTTTGGTTAGAATAGAATTAGAATAGAGAGTGCTAGAGTTAGAGGGTCAAATAAACATGTAAGAGATGTGTTTTTAGCCGATTCTTGAAGATTCTTGCTCGGATTGAGTTGGGCAGATCATTCCACCAGGAGGGAACATTTAGCTTCTTTGGGATGACACAATAAAGCGACATTCACTTACAGAACACAAGCTTCTAGAGGCACATAAGTCTGAAAGTAATACATTTAGATAAAGGTTAGGGAGAGCCAGTGGTGGTTTTTGATTTTTGGGTGAAATATTCCTATACTTACACTGTAAGGACATATAAACTATAAATAAAGTGGAATAGCATATTTTTATGACTTACATTGCCAAAATGTAGAATACACAGAAAACATAAGGCTTATTGCAGCCTACATTCCTACACATTACATTACACTAAACACAGGTGAACTTCACCTCACCTCTCAATATTACCTGAGTAGAGCAGGAACACGCAGACGTGTAAAGACACCTCTCAGGACAGCTTCACTGTAACCTTACTGGAAAACTGTTGGCAAACTATGATCTCTGATGCAAAAGATAAACCGTAGCATTAGCTGAGTAATTATAGAATTTGTCTGCAGGGCAATGAAGGCGGAAATGAAGAGAGAATTTGAGAGGTAAACAAACAGACAGGTGTAGAGATGCCCCAAAGGCAGCTGTAAGTTGATACTACCTTTCCTTTCATTTGTGTCATAAATATCATCCTCTTTTTGACAGATATGAATAATGTTTTTCTACACCTCCATCACACTATGTACAAAGCCTGCAAAGGAAACAGCTGAGATATAAATCAAAATCTTTTGAGCATGTGCTTCTCCACATGATCCCCTGAAGCTGGTAGGAGTCCATTGACACATGTGTTGGACCACACACACACACATACGCACACGCTTAGTTAGGTCTTCAAACTTTCGAAATTCAAAACAAGCATTTTGATTTATGCAACTCATAAAATTATGCAACTCATAAAATTATGCAACTCATAAAATTAAAATGAAATAACTGGCTTTTATATGTGAAGCCAAAGCAAATGATCAGAATATTAACTGAAAAACATTTATTTTGAAGTTGTCAGTTCTTTTGTTATATAATGGCAGATGTACAGTACAAACGTCATGTTTATTTGCGGCATTTTCTGTGGCCACATTGAATTTCATTCTAAAGCTTTACAGTTTGGCAACCTTAAAAAGACATTTATATATATATATATAATATTATATATATATATAATATATATATATATATATATATAAAATAATAATAATAATAATAATAATAATAATAATAATAATAATAATAAAATAAAGCTTGGACTATATCTAATGGCCATACCAGAATTTACACTAATTACTGTTATTATTAATTAACTTTTATTGTTATGATTAATGCTAATTATAATGACTACAGAGTAACCATTTTGTGTTATTATAAAAAAAATATTCTTCTTCCCTCTTCTTTCTTCTTAGTGTTATTTATTAATAATTCTACTTGAGGATGTCGACAAATGTCTACAAAGGGGAGTTTTGGAAATATTATAAACTATGAATGTAATTTTTAGAATGTAAAAATATTTTACAGTTCAAAAGTTCAATATATATATATATATTTTAAGAAATCTCTTATGCTCACCAAGACTACATTTATGTGTTCAAAAATACAGTAAAAACAGGAACTGTATTGTTTTAATATGATATTAAAATGTAATTGATTCCTGTGATGCAAAGCAGAATTTTCAGCATCATTAATTCAGTGTTCGGAAATCATTCCAATGTGTTGATTTGGTGCTCAAGAAACATTTCCTATTATTATCAACGTTGAAAGAAAGAAACTAATATTCAGCACTACATGACTCTGTCAGAAACAACATTTAAATGATACAAAAGATTTCTATTTCAAATAAATGCTGTTCTTTTGAACTTTTTATTCTTCAAAGAATCTAAAAAAATGTATCACACTTTCCACAATAAATATTATACAGCAAACACATTACTGTTTTTAACATTATTAATAATTAAGCACCAGTAATAATTGATAATAACTGAGTACCAAATCAGTACATCAGAATGATTTCCGAAGGATCATGTGGCACTGAAGACTATGGTAAAATTTAGCTTTGCATCACAGTAATAAATGTAAAAGAAAAAAGAAAAAATTAAAAAGAAAAAAAAGTATTTTATATATATATATATATATATATATATATATATATATATATATATATATATATATATATATATATATATATATATATATATATATATATAATATTTCAAAATGACTGTTTTTAGTGTTTTTTGCTGTTAAAGACTTCTTTAGTTTTGACCAGTAGTGAATGTTTTGTTTATGTATAAATGGAGGTCTTATCAAATATAATTAACTTACTGGGACAAACTGTCCCCAAATATAGCTAAATAAACCCACACACAGACTGAAGGAGGTTTTAAGCACAGCCGCTCTCCTTGAACAACTTTGATTGGTTAGATTCCATGCTCTGGTTTCTGTTTGTAAAGAGTGCTTGTAAGACTCTAAAGATGCTTGGTGGAAGTCGAGAAAGAATCCAGTCCAGGAGGAAGGAAGTGATCTGGAGAGGTGAAAACATAAGCTGATGTACTTGAAAGACTCTGGGCTCGGTGTGCATTTCCTAACCAGAGTTAAGCTTTGTAAACCAATTCCACAGACATGATCCTCAAATCTCCACACTATAGGGTGCGATTATCCCGAGTGAACTCACCACCCTGTGAAATCACATGGGTGGGATAGTGGCTCGTGGGCGCCCGCCTGTCTCTGAGCAGTAAGCCAATCCCCTGGAGTTTAAGCGTTGTACAGACACACATCTTTGTCTGTCTCACAAACTCACCCCATCACACAGCCGTCTTCCCTGTCAGTCATCACACATAACAAAGAGATGTCTGTTTGGTCCACACACCTGACCCCTGCCCCATGAATATTACCCCACACCACGACACATTCTTCTGTTATCGATACATGAATACTTCAGTGAGGCAGATCACTAGATCAGGCTGCTCCGATTCATGACAGCATTATATTGTAAAAGTAACAAAGCATTAAAAGCATATAGTGTCTCAGAGCACACACACAGACTTTATGACCAATACATATTTTGATTTAACATTCAATATGTGTATTAATAGATACAGTAAAAAAAAAAAATATATATAATAAAAATATATATATATATATAAACAGACTATATCTGGTAATTTGGCCATTAAATAATACACTTACACTGCCGTTCAAAAGTTTGGGATCAGTAAGAATTTTAATGTTTTTAAAGAAGTTTCTTATGCTCATCAAGGCTTATCTATTTGATCAAAAATGCAGAAAAAAAAATTGTAAAATAAATTTGAAATTTGTAATATTGTGAAATATTTTTAATATACTTCAAAATGTAATTTATTCCTGTGATGCAAAGCTGAATTTTCAGCATCATTACTACAGTCTTCAGTGTCACATGATCCTTCAGAAATCATTTCAATATGTTTATTTATAATCAGTGTTGAAAACAGTTGCACTGCTTAATATTTTTTGGGACCTGTGATACTTTTTTCAGGATTCTTTGATAAATAAAAAGTAAAAAAAAAAAAAAAAAAAAAAAAAAAGTTTATTTTGCGTTGAATTATAATTTAATGTTATAAGGTTTTTTGTCAGTAATTTTTTTCTTTCTTTTCTTTTCTTTATTATTATTATTATTTTACAGATTAATTAATATTTTCATTCGGCAAGGATGTGTTAAATGGATAACATGTGATAGTAACGACTTATATTGTAAGAAAAGATTTATATTTAGAATAAATGCTGTTCTTTTAACTTTTTATTCACCAAAGGGACACTGAAGACTGGAGTAACGGCTGATGGAAATTCAGCACTGCGTCACAGAAATAAATAATATTTTAAAGTATATTAAAATAGGAAACCAATATTGCAATAATATTTCACAATATTTTTGTTTTATAATTTTTTATTTTTTTTATATTTTTTTTTTTGTTGATTTGAATAATGAGTTGATTAGTTTAATGAGATTAATGATTTTAATGATTTAAAAATTTTGATGGTCAGAGTATTTTGAAAGGCTGAGTTTGTCTTATTGACACTATTGAACTGTTTTTGTTTCTAATTGTATTTTATATTTCTGTAGGAGATCAAATACAGAATATCATACATTCCTAATTTTAGTTTAAATTGAATTATTAATTATAATTTACCTAATACAATTCTATATAAAACCTAAAGACAAGTTTATAAATTTACATTGCGGGTGAAAACCGGAACCGGAACTTACCTCTGAGTAAGGCGGCTCAGACCCGGAAGTGACTTTAACGTTGAGGAAACGTGAGGCGCCTGTGTGCAGCTGGTCTCATTTCACTGAAAACAGTTGAAACGCTGAAACCTACTAAAACATGTAAGTTAACTCTTCTGCTCAGAGTATATTATTATAAGTGTTTGAGCGATACTGCCAAGACGTAAACAGTAGCTTTGTAGTTTTATGACCGCTGAAGAAGTCATTTAGCAAGACTAATGCTAATGTTAGCAGCCACAATGAACCTTCTGTTGTACTGCTCATTAGGATTCTCCTCTCTATAACTGAATACACATATAATCTTTATGTGTTTGCCTTGTAAGGGTTTTTTCGTTTGTGCAATTGATTGGTTGTTTTTCTCATTGATTTCTTCTGTGCACTTTATTTTGGAGTCGTTATACTGTTAATTTGCTGGTGTTTTTAATATTTATATCTATTTCTTAAACATGAAAGAAAGTTTTTAGATTTGTGGTATTTTAGGTATAAATATAACTAGTACCTGTAGATATGCATGCACTGTAAACTGTGATATTCGTCTCAGCTCTTCATTCAGACATTTTTAACTCTTGAAATTCCTTATTCTGTTTATTAGGAGTTTGTTAAACAAGCCCAAATCTGAGATGACCCCAGAGGAGCTCCAGAAGCGAGAGGAGGAAGAGTTTAACACCGGTCCACTTTCAGTGCTCACCCAGTCTGTGAAGAACAACACACAGGTTCTTATCAACTGCCGCAACAATAAGAAGCTGCTGGGCAGAGTCAAAGCGTTCGACAGGTACCTGATGTGTTCGGCTTATGATGAACGTTGTTGTTGTAACTATAAACTAGCTTTAGCTGTAACACACTGTTCATATAACACACACACACAAAAGCTTGCCAAGACAGTGGGTCTCGTTCAGTAATAACTGTGTGGATTATTTCATGTTTGTACGCACATTAAAATGTCATCCCAATTCACAGCATGTGCATACACACAAGGATTTGTACATAGCCTTGTTCTAATGTTAATGAATTTGAGTGTGCACCCAAGGTTATTAATTTGCATAGAACATACCCAATTCATTGCTTTGTAAGGGCTTTCCATACCTTTTAATCACTTTTAGTAAATATATGACATGCTCTCTCGCCTACAATATGCGCAGCAAGATTCTCAAGCGATGCCAAGTGTGCAAAAAAAAATGTCTAACACCATAAACACCTTTTATACAAACCCAGATTACAGATCTCTCCTTAGCCAGCTGTACATATGCATAGAACCCTTGCAGCTTGAACTATAACACAGTTTTTCTTACCTCCTTTACTGTATATAGGTATAAGTATATTATATGTCTAATATATACATATCTAATAATTTAATCTTAACATGATTATGAAAAGAGCATGATTTTTGCATTCATGTGGTTTCAGTTCCTACATTTTAAGTAAATTTTAGTGTGATTGTTACTGGTGAGTCCTGATTTGTGTGTGCGTATATCAAATTTTTTTCTTTTTACCCCTAAGGGAGTAAGTATATCGTGTGTACGTTTGTAGCACAGTACTGTCATATCACATACAAATTTTTCAAATCTGATTGTAATTGTACTTTACGTTGCAATTATTATTATTTTTTAGTTTTAACACATAATTGATGATTAAGTGAAGTGACATACAGCCAAGTTCGGGATTCGGTGCCTTGCTCAAGGGCACCTCAGTCGTGGTATTGCCGGCCCAAGACTCGAACCCCCAACCTTAGGGTTAGGAGTCAAACTCTCTAACCACTAGGCCACGACTGTCCCAAAAATTTCCGTCACCTCTGATAGGATTTAAATTCAGATTTATCGCAGTCAGAATGAGAAGACACACAGCTACTGAAAAATGTATGGGGTCATATTTAGATAAAAGTGGTAAAAAGTTTTCATACTTTAGGACCTCACATAATTTTCTCTCTTCTCTGTATTTTCAGGCATTGTAACATGGTTCTAGAGAATGTCAAAGAAATGTGGACGGAGGTGCCCAAGAGTGGCAAGGGCAAGAAGAAGTCAAAGCCAGTGAACAAGGATCGATACATCTCAAAGATGTTCCTGAGAGGCGATTCAGTCATCGTGGTGCTGAGGAACCCACTCATCACTGGGAAATAAACCTGACATGTAACACGTCTGTTCAAGTACAGGTGATCTCCTGGACACTCGTACACCAGCTCAGCTGTGAGCTCAACTCTCATTGGCCGTGTTAAAGTGTTTGAGCAAATTAAGTGCTTTGCACTCGAGGAACAGTACATATTTTTGATTCGAAATGTTTAGCATCATAAGAGATTGTCTGGTCAAAGAAAAGATACGAAGAAGATGCCATTTGAAACTTTTTTTTTTTTTTTGAAGTTGTATAAAAATTTGCTTTTTTTTTTCTAAATAAACTTTTGGATATTCAAACCTTTAAATCTGTTGTATGATTCTTTCAGAAATTGACCGTTTACAGACAAAGCAGAAAGAGTGTTCGTCAGACAAAAGTTTCACGTTGCTGTTTGTCCTCTTCCCTCCCCTCCCGCTGTCTGGTGCCCCTCTCATCCTCTCTTTCCCCCTCTTTCCATCCGACTCTCATTTGGTAGAGTCCCTTGGCAGCAGCTTGGGTGTCAGTGTAGATTTCAGCAGGCAGCACTCAATAAGTGACAAACTGCCGTTTAAAGCTCTCTGCATTATTAATGTGACCAGATGTGCTGACTGTCACTTCACACCCCTGCCCTCCACCGTGGGCTCCGCTGACCCCTCGTACTAAAAGCCGCTTAAAACCATTCCTTCTTGTTTAAACTGATTTCTCTAATGTTTTTGAAAATGACCAAAATCTTTGTTTTGAAAATTAGAATGAGCTTTCTGAAAGGGGTTTACCATGAAAAAAAATTAATAATAAATCTTTAAATTTAATGTGTTTTTAAAGTGTATAGACAAAAGGGTTATCTCAGGACTTGACCTGAGAGGACAGTCTCAGTCAGGTTACTTAAATATTCAGTGGAACAGTGAAAATCTAACACTGTATCAGTTTGGCTTATTGTTATCCACTGGTGTCATATTCATTAAATTTGTTTATTCGTTTCTTTTAATGTGTTTTAATACAAAACTGGATAAAACAAATGAACGCTGATAGAATCTGCTTTGATACGGTACATCAATTGTTAATAAGGGCTACATTAAAATATTTAGATTTAGTCATTTTATTAATGGAGTCAGTGTGTTTTATTTTAAATATTTAAACTTTTTTTTTGTAAGAAAATAATTATTTCATTCAGCAAAGTCGCATTTAATTCAGCAAAAGTGACAGTAAATAATTTCTATTTTAAATAAATGCTGTTCTTTTTAGCCTTATATTCATCAAAAAATCCTAAAAAAATGTATTAAGTTTTCTATTAAAAAAATTATAAATAAAAAATCAGGATATTAGAATGATTTCTGAAGGATCATGTGAAACTAAAAACTGAAGTTATTGCTGCTGAAAATACAGTTTAGATAACAGGAATAAATACAACTTCAATTATATATATATATATATATATATATATATATATATATATATACACACACACTTGTATAACACCTGTTATATAACTGTAATAATATTTCAAAATATTACTGTTTTTATGATTTTTTTAAGTATTACACTTAAGATCATAATTTCCACCACACCATGTAGACATGAACGATACCTCAAATTGTACAGCTTTTACTTTAAAAGCTGGCGCACAATACATTTGTGAAAAATATCAGCTTCACAAAAGCTGCTTGTGATCTCAAGAACGATCAATGATTGAATGGTAAAGAAACATTTTAAATTGGATTACTGTACGATTTCCAGTGTGTTTTAGATAATCAGTTGATGACATTTTCCCAGGCTCCTGAACTGAGTTGTGTTCTGCACCTTGAGGTACTTCTCCAGTTCCTCCTGTCCATCAGCGAGTTTTCCCCTGGGCCGCTGCACCTGGATGCTGCGTGTGGGTTTGCCTGGAGCTCGGAATACTAGAGTCCTGACTTACAGGTGACGCTTCAGCCTTAGATCTTATCACGAACTGCTGTCACAATTGTGATTTATAGGCTGAAGTCTGCAGTGTTTTGGTCATGTTTGACTTGTCCTTTTTTTCAACAAAGAGTCATTTTGTGGGGAATTATCTATTGGACCTTGGTTTGTTTATACAATATGATATGTACCGTCTAAATATTAAATACTCATCACTCAGCAGTGAATACTTAATCCTTACTTGGCAGGTAAAAAATAAATAAATAATGTTCCTGATCTTACGGCATATTAGTGTCTGTTATTAGTAATAATATTTTCTCCACTTTCTTGACAGCTACATGATTGTACACAGAAATAATCCCATTAAACAATGGATAATGTAATACCCTGAACAACCCATATAGCATACACCTAAAAAGGGAACTTTTAATGAGCTTTTGGGAAATGTATTGGTTAAGACTTGATCCGTTGTGACTTCTAGCACTTTGTACAGTTACAGTCAAATCAACCCAAAACAGACCCTCACTATTGCTCTAGAAAAAGATGTGAATTAATTTGGCACTGCAGGCTTATTAAATGTAGTTATCTGGATTGTTTCTATGTTAAAACAGGACATAATTCAGTGATTCTGCCCTTCAAAAACCTTTCAAAAAATACCATGGTACCAAAATAATATGCCATCATATTTAGGGGAAATAATGTGATAATAATAATTGCACTATTTGTTTCTTCCCCCATTTTTCACAGTCTATACACAGTTTTCGTCCCAAACATATTTGGATACTAAAACCACATTTCTGAATCTCGTTGAATTATTTTCCATAAAATATAAAAGCAATTTTATACAAATTTGCAAACAAATAATGTTTAGAACTAACATATAAAACATAGCTATTTTTGTTTCAGTTAGGGTGCTATTTAGTGGACGTGTGAAGTCAGTTCTCCTCAAGTTTAACCTCTACAGGTGTAGAGAGTCATGGTCAGTGTAAAATGTAAAATAGGATTTTTTTTGTTGTTTTTAAAAAAAGGAATAGTTGAAAATGATAAAATAGATAAAAATGAAAAACGGTGTAAACAAGTATATTGTACACATGGCAGGTAGAATGATTTTAATGTCAATAAATTTTCATTAACTTCTAAAAATATCACAAATGTTGTTAAACTGTCAGTGTATAAAACCATATTATATACTTTCACAAATATTAATAATATTACAAACACTGGTACTAAAAACTAGCTTGTTAATAAGGTGGTTAACATGGAGCAAAATACAGAATGAGAGGTGGAATTGCATTTTTATTTGAAAGTCATAGTTGCATATTTGCATGCATTTGAAAAAACACATCCTGAAATATAATCAGGCATATTATTTCTGTTACTCCTTGTTTCATCACTTGAAATTAAGCTTTTATGAAATATGACTTTAGAATAGTGCTCTATTTCCACTAAAAATGCCACATGCATTTATTTTTGATAGCTCCATTTTAAGGGTTTTTAGGCTCTACATTTGTATGAAAACGGACCACAGAACATTTACATTGAAAAATATTAGTTTTATATAATACTGAAGGTAACACAAAAAGGCAGAATTTTTACAATTTATTCTACCAGAATAAAACCTTAGAAATGTGATATTGGCCACTAAAATATATATACAAGATTATAATATTACACTAAAAATGGCGTAGAAACAATTTTCACTCAGAAATCAAATAATTACAAACAATCAGTGAATAATACACTGGAATAAACGATTTTTTAGGCTATTTATTTTTTATTTTTTGTAAAACTTAAATAGACTGTTTTCTTGTAATACTCAAATAATCTTTCTTTTATTTACAACTTCGAAAAACGTCCTTCCCCCATACAGAGCACTAATTATTTGTAGTATTATTTGTAGTACTAATGTAGCCTATGGGGGGAACCTAAAATGCAGCCCTCCAGTCATTGATGGATCTTGTCATACGCGTTTCTCCACACCTTCATTTCGTTTCTCTGATGGAAATGTTTCAGAAAACACGTTGAAAAATCCCATCAACAATCCACCTGACGAAGCACGAAACAAACACCTGATGGAAATTCTGGAAACATTTTCATGCCATTGTTAAAACGAATAACGTTTTTGAGCCAGACCAGAGCATATTTCTTAAAATCTGTTATATGACTTTATACTTCAAATTACAACACAAGCATAGGCTATTAATTTGAAGAATGAACGATGTTTTATTTCAGGATTTATCTCGTCTTCCCAATTCATCTTTCTCCTCTTTTTCTTTTTCCCCAGAGAGTGTGAAATGAACTTGAATAAGTTTGCTCGGGGTGACTGCTCTTGGCAGGAAAGCGGTATGTTTTATTCAGCAAGTTGAGGCGATAAGAGGGGAAGTGTGATTATGATACCGATCGGTCACGCGTCGATACTCAGTCTCCCCCGCGCGCGCAACGCGATACTGTCGCCCGGCGCGCGGGGCTCTCTCACATCAGCCATCGATCGCGCGCGCGGTAACTCGAGACGCCGCAGTTTGTTTCCAAGCAGCTCCGCAGCCGCGAGATCAGGTGCGCACCGGGCAGCCAAAGGGTGACAGGACAGTCATGATGCACAAACCGCGCTTGAACTGTACGGTCGCCCTTTGCCTTCCTCTGGATGTCTCTCTGTCTGTTTGTGCGACCTGGCTCATTCCTATTATATTAAACCCTGAATTGTTATTGTATAAAAGTAATTTTTTTTTTGTTTTGTGTTATTATAGTTAGGCTAACTAAACCCATAAAATATTGTTACTTGAAATAAGCTACAATAGACTTTAACGGAAATAATATACATAACATGATAAAAGTGGAGAGTTAGCCATTGCTGAGTACGTGGTTTTAGGTGACAACCGATTTGAATTTAATATATTCTTAACCATCTTTAGACGTTCTGATTTTCTCTTAGGCTACTGATTTCTGTAAATTTAATAAAACAGGATGAGATGTTTTAGACCCCCACAAACCAGCTAACACCACAAAACATGTTAATAAGTTAACACAAAACATCACAGAGTTCATCGCAACCGCTGCTA